>NW_026575475.1:0-7500 GCF_028641065.1 Leucoraja erinaceus
CCCCTTTTCCCCCCTACCCTTCTCCTCCCTCTATCTCTCCTTCCCCCGTTTTCATCTCCTCCCCTCCTTCCCCCTTTTCTTCCTTTCCTCTTTCCGCCCCCTCCTCTTTTCTCCCAACACTCCTTCCTCTTGCTGTCCCTGCCCCCCTATCTCTCGCCTTCCCTCTCCCTCTCCTCTTTTTCCCTCCCCCCTTTCGTCCCTTTCCCGGTCCCCCTCCCCCTTTTCCCCCCTTCCCCTCCCCTCCCCTTCTCTTCCTCTCCTCTCTCCTCTCTTTCCTTTTTCTTCCCTTTCCTTTTTCCCTTCTTCGCTTTCTCTCCTTCTTCTCCCTCTTCCTCCTCTTCGATCTCCTTTCCCCCTCGCCCGTTCTCTTCTTTCCCTTTTTCCCCCCTCTTTCCTCCCCTTTTATTTCCTCTCCTCTTCTCTCCCCCTCCCTCTCTATCTTCCTTCTAGCCCTCGTCCTCCTTCTTTTTTTCCCCCCTCTCTCTCTCCTTTCTCTTCCGGCCCCTTTCCTCTCTTTCCTTTTTCCCCCTTTTCTTTCCCCACTCCCCCCCCCTCTCTTGCCTTCTATCCCCTTTCTTCTCTCCCTCCCCCCCTTGTCTCTTTCTTCCTCATATTCCACCCCTTCCGCCTTCCCTCCCCTTCTCCCTCCCCCATCCTTTCCTCTCTTTCTCCCCCTCTTTTCTTCTTCTTCCTCTCTTCTCCCCATTCCCCCTCCCTTTTTCCTCGCCACCCCTTTCCCTCTCTCCCCCTTTCCCCCTTCTCCTCCTCTCTCCTCCTCTCCTTCCTCTCCTCCTTCTTTCCTCCTCTCTCTCTTCCCCCTGTCTTTCTCCCTCCCCTTCCTCTCTCCCTCCCTCCTCTCCTCTTCCTCTTCCCCCCCTTCCTCTTCTCTCTCTTCTCTCCCCCTCATCTTCCGTTCCTCATTCTCTCTCTCCCTCTCCTCTCTCCTCTTGCTCTCTCCCTCTCTCTCTTCTCTCCTCTCTCCCCTTCTCGCCCCCTTTCTCCTCCTTGATTCTTCTTCTCTCTCTCCTCTCCTCTCCCCCTCTTCTCTCTCTCTTTCCTCCCTCCTTCTCCCCTTCTTTCTACCCCCTCTATATCTCATCCCTCTTCTCTATTCCCTCTCTTTCTTCCTTCCCCTCTCTCTCTCCTTTTTCCCTCCCTCTATTCCCCTTCCTCCCCCCCAGTCTTCTCCCCCCTCTTTCTTCCTCTTCTCCCCTTCTTCTCCTTTCTTCCCTCTCCCTTCTTTCTTCCCGTTTCTCCCCTTCTCCCTCTCCCCCCCTTTCTTCCCTCTCCTTCTCTCTCCCTTTTTTTCTCCTCTCCCCTCTCTATCTTTTCTCTCTCTCCCCCCCTCTCTCCTTCTTTTTCCTTTCCTCTCTCTCTCCTCTCCTCTCTCTCCTCCCTCTCCTCTCTCTCTTCCCTTCTCCTCCCCTTCTCTCCCTCTCTCCCTCTTCCCCTCTCCTTTCTTCCTCTTCCTTCAAACTCTCTCCCTCTCCCTCTCTCTTTCTCTTTCGCTCTGAATGTTTTCTCTGTCGCTAGGCCGCAAGCCTGAATACTAGGCCGTAATTCTCTCTATCTCTCTCTCTCTTTAGTCTCTCTCCCTCTCTGTCTCACTCTGTCTCTCTCTCTCTGTCTCTCACTCGCTCCCTCTCCCTCTCTCTCTCTCTGTCTATCTGTCTATCAATCTCTCTCTGTCTCTCTGTCTCTGTCTCTCTGTCTCTGTCTCTCTGTCTCTCTGTCTCTCTGTCTCTCTCTCTGTCTCTCTCTGTCTCTCTGTCTCTCTGTCTCTCTGTCTCTCTGTCTCTGTCTCTCTGTCTCTCTGTCTGTCTCTCTGTCTGTCTCTCTGTCTCTCTGTCTCTCCCTCCCCCTTCCCCTACTCTGGGCAAGAGACTCTGCCCGATCTATTCCTCTTGTGATTTTGTTCACCTCTATAAGATCTCCCCTCATCCTCCTGCGCTCCAGGGAATAGAGTCCCAGCCCTTTGCTCCAACCTCTCCCTGTAGCTCAGGCCCCTCGAGTCCCGGCAACATCCTCGTAAATCTTCCCCGCACACTTTGCACAACAGTGATGGTGAACCAGGCGTGTGAGGGGGGATAGTGTGAGCCCCGAGTGTGTAAACGGCTGTGGAAGTGTGTCATTGGTGTGCAAGGGTGGGATAAGGGGGTTTGCGTGTATCTCTAAAGTCTAACAGACTTCAGTTTTAGAGATACAGCGTTGAAACAGGCCCTTCAGCCCACCGAGTCCGTGCCGACTAGCGATCCCCGCACACTAACACTATCCTACACACACACACACACACACTAGGGACAACATTTTTGTTCACACTTTTTTACACGTCTTTGGAGTGTGGGAGGAAACCGAAGATCTCGGAGAAAATCCACGCAGAACTTGCAAACTCCATACAGACAGCACCAGCACCCGCAACCGACGATTTGTTTAAGAAGGAACTGCAGGTGCGGGGGAAAAAAAATCGAAGGTAGACGCAAAATGCCGGAGGAACTCAGCGGGTGAGGTAGAGGCAGCATCTGTGGAGCGAAGGAATGGACGACGTTTCGGGTCGAGACCTTTCTTCGAATTTAGGGACCCTCGCTAGAATTTAGAAGATTGAGGGGGGGGGGATCTTATAGAAACTTACAAAATTCTTAAGGGGTTGGACAGGCTAGATGCAGGAAGATTGCTCCAGATGTTGGGGAAGTCCAGAACAAGGGGTCACACACACACACAGTTTAAGGATAAGGGGGAAGTCTTTTAGGACCGAGATGAGAAAAACATTTTTTTTCACACACACAAAGAGAGTGGTGAATCTGTGGAATTCTCTGCCACAGAAGGTAGTTGAGGCCACACAGTTCATTGGGTATATTTAAGAGGGAGTTAGATGTGGCCCTTGTGGGATCAGGGGGTATGGAGAGAAGGCAGGTACAGGACACTGAGTTGGATGATCAGCCATGATCATATTGAATGGCGGTGCAGGCTGGCTCGAAGGGCTGAATGGCCTCTACTCCTGCACCTATTTTCTATGTTTCTATGTTTCTAACTCAGCGGGTGGGGCAGAGGCAGCATCTATGGAGCGAAGGAATAGGCGACGTTTCTGGGTCGAGACCCTTCTTCAAACTGATTGAGTGATAGAAACATAGAAATTAGGTGCAGGAGTAGAGGCCATTCGGCCCTTCGAGCCAGCACCGCCATTCAATACGATCATGGCTGATCATCCAACTCAGTATCCTGTACCTGCCTTCTCTCCATACCCTCTGATCCCCTTAGCCACAAGGGCCACGTCTAACTCCCTCTTAAATATAGCCAATGAACTGTGGCCTCAACTACCCTCTGTGGCAGAGAGTTCCAGAGATTCACCACTCTCAGTGTGAAAAAAGTTCTTCTCATCTCGGTTTTAAAGGATTTCCCCCTTATCCTTAAGTTGTGACCCCTTGTCCTGGACTTCCCCAACATCGGGAGCAATCTTCCTGCATCTAGCCTGTCCAACCCCTTAAGAATTTTGTAAGTTTCTATAAGATCCCCCCTCAATCTCCTAAATTCTAGAGAGTATAAACCAAGTCTATCCAGTCTTTCTTCATAAGACAGTCCTGACATCCCAGGAATCAGTCTGGTGAACCTTCTCTGCACTCCCTCTATGGCAATAATGTCCTTCCTCAGATTAGGAGACCAAAACTGTACGCAATACTCCAGGTGTGGTCTCACCAAGACCCTGTACAACTGCAGTAGAACCTCCCTGCTCCTATACTCAAATCCTTTTGCAATGAAAGCTAACATACCATTCGCTTTCTTTACTGCCTGCTGCACCTGCATGCCTACTTTCAATGACTGGTGTACCATGACACCCAGGTCTCGCTGCATCTCCCCCCTTCCCAATCGGCCACCATTTAGATAATAATCTGCTTTCCCGTTTTTGCCACCAAAATGGATAACCTCACATTTATACACATTATACTGCATCTGCCAAACATTTGCCCACTCACCCAGCCTATCCAAGTCACCCTGCAGTCTCCTAGCATCCTCCTCACAGCTAACACTGCCCCCCAGCTTAGTGTCATCCGCAAACTTGGAGATATTGCCTTCAATTTCCCTCATCCAGATCATTAATATATATTGTAAATAGCTGGGGTCCCAGTACTGGGCTGCCTGAGATAATGTCCTTCCTCAGATTTGGAGACCAAAACTGTACGCAATAATACTCTAGGTGTGGTCTCACCAAGACCCTGTACAACTGCAGTAGAACCCCCCTGCTCCTATACTCAAATCCTTTTGCAATGAAAGCTAACATACCATTCGCTTTCTTTACTGCCTGCTGCACCTGCATGCCTACCTTCAATGACTGGTGTACCATGACATCCAGGTCTCCCCTTTTCCTAGTCGGCCACCATTTAGATAATAGTCTGCTTTCCTGTTTTTTTGTAACATGAGGGGGAACTTCTTTACTCAGAGAGTGGTAGCGGTGTGGAATGAGCTTCCAGTGGAAGTGGTGGAGGCAGGTTCGTTGGTATCATTTAAAAATAAATTGGATAGGCATATGGATGAGAAGGGAATGGAGGGATATGGTACCCAGGTCTCGCTGCATCTCCCCCTTTCCCAATCGGCCACCATTTAGATAATAGTCTGCTTTCCCGTTTTTGCTAACATACCATACCAGAATGAAAGCTAACATACCATTCCTCCTCATCTCCTTCCTAAAGGGAACGTCCTTTAATTCTGAGGTTGTACCCTCAGGTGTGGTCTCACCAAGACCCTGTACTATGTTCTGTACACTGTGGACGGCTCGATTGTAATCGCGTGTTGTCTTTCCTCCCCGAATGGTGGGCGCGTAACGAGAAGCTTTTTCGCTGTACCTCGGTACACGTGACCGCGGGCTATTGAACTGAGGTGAAGGACGTTATGTAACATCAGCTCGAGCGATGGTGTTGGTCACTGACTGGGGTGGAAAAAGGGTTTAGATGTACGCAAAACCACTCGAAAGTAGCGGGGTTAAAAGGCAGGAAGCTCGAATCGCTAAACGCCGATACAGATCACACACACACACACACGGTTAACCCATTTCTGGGCTGCCTGAGATACGGTGCACCAGTTTTTTCTTTCTGTTATGTAACGAGCGGTTCTTTTTGCAGAATTGGAACAGGTGCCGACACAGACTCCGAGGGTCAGGCACACGTTCGGAGCGGAGCTCCGGAGGATGACAGCGGACCACCCGAGCATAGGCGGGTCTTTTTGCCTCCCTTGCCGTTCATCCATCGACATTCATCGTCTGTGGTGGACGGAAAATGCTGGAGGAACTCAGCGGGTGAGGCAGTGTCTATGGGGAGAAGGAATTGGCGACGTTTCGGGTCGAGACCCGGAAGGGTCTCGACCCGAAACGTCGACAATTCCTTCTCTCCATAGATGTAGGTGTGTCTTGACCCAAAACGTCGCCAATTCCTTCTCTCCATAGATGTAGGTGTGTCTCAACCCAAGACATCGCCAATTCCTTCTCTCCATAGATGTAGGTGTGTCGACATGAAACGTCACCTATTCCTTCTCTCCATAGATGTAGAAGGGTCTCGACCCGAAACGTCACCTATTCCTTCTCTCCACAGACGTGGACAAGCTTTTCCCTTTGAGACTAGGGAAGATTCAAACAAGAGGACATGACTTCAGAATTAAGGGACAGAAGTTTAGGGGTGACATAGAAACATAGAATATAGAAATTAGCTGCAGGAGTAGAGGCCATTCGGCCCTTCGAGCCTGCACCGCCATTCAATATGATCATGGCTGATCATCCAACTCAGTATCCCATCCCTGCCTTCTTTCCATACCCCCTGATCCCCTTAGCCACAAGGGCCACATCTAACTCCCTCTTAAATATAGCCAATGAACTGTGTGGCCTCAACTACCCTCTGTGGCAGAGAGTTCCGGAGATTCACCACTCTCAATGTGAAAAAAGTTCTTCTCATCTCAGTTTTAAAGGATTTCCCCCTTATCCTTAAGCTGTGACCCCTTGTCCTGGACTTCCCCAACATCGGGAGCAATCTTCCTGCATCTAGCCTGTCCAACCCCATAATGTCCAACAATAGATGTAGGTGTCTCGACCCGAAACGTCACCTATTCCTGGGAAATTCCTGGGTGGCCGATTGGGAATGGGGGAGATGCAGCGAGACCTGGGTACCATATCCCTCCATTCCCTTCTCATTCATATGCCTATCCAATTTATTTTTAAATGATACCAACGAACCTGCCTCCACCACTTCCACTGGAAGCTCATTCCACACACCGCTACCACTCTCTGAGTAAAGAAGTTCCCTCTCATGTTACAAAAACAGGAAAGCAGACTATTATCTAAATGGTGGCCGACTAGGAAAAGTTTTTCCTTCGCTCCATAGATGCTGCTGCACCTGCTGAGTTTCTCCAGCTTTTTTGTGTACCTTCGATTCTCCAGCATCTGCAGTTCCTTCTTAAACACTATCCATGTACCTGTCTGACTCTCTATGTCTCTGTCTCTCTCTCTCTGTCTCCGTCTCTCTGTCTCTGTCTGTCTCACCTCATCGGAGACCCTCGGACTATCCTCGATCGGACTTTGCTGGCTTTACCTTGCACTAAAACGATATCCCCGCATCATGTGTAAGAAAGAACTGCAGATGCTGGAAAAATCGAAGGTGGACACAAAATGCTGGAGGAACTGCAGTTTAGAAGGATGAGGGAGGGGAGGGGGGTGGATCTTATAGAAACATATAAAATTATAAAAGGTACACAAAAATGCTGGAGAAACTCAGCGGGTGCAGCAGCATCTATGGAGCGAAGGAAATAGGCAACGGTTTTCGGGCCGAAACCCTTCTTCAGAATTATAAAAGGAATGGACAAGCTAGATGCAGGAAAAATGTTGGGCGAGTCCAGAACCAGGGGCCACACACACAGTCTTAGAATAAAGGGGAGACTGTCCATTTAAGACTGAGGTGAGAAAAAAACGTTGTGAATTTGTGGAATTCCCTGCCACAGAGGGCAGTGGAGGCCAAGTCACTGGATGGATTTAAGAGAGAGTTAGATAGAGCTCTAGGGGCAGGCACGGGTTATTGATAGGGGACGATGATCGCAATGAATGGCGAATGGTGCTGGCTTGAAGGGCCGAATGGCCTCCTCCTGCACCTATTTTCTAGGTTTTCTGAGTTTCTAACTTTCTATGAGTTTCTAAGTTTCTATGTTTTCTAACTCAGCGGGTGAGGCAGCATCTAACCATATAACAATTACAGCACGGAAACACAGGCCATCCCGGCCCTACAAGTCCGTGCCGAACAACTTTTTTCCCTTAGTCCCACCTGCCTGCACTCATACCATAACCCTCCATTCCCTTCTCATCCATATGCCTATCCAATTTATTTTTAAATGATACCAACGAACCTGCCTCCACGACCTCCACTGGAAGCTCATTCCACACCGCTACCACTCTCTGAGTAAAGAAGTTCCCCCTCATGTTACAAAAACAGGAAAGCAGACTATTATCTAAATGGTGGCCGACTAGGAAAGGGG
>NW_026575475.1:12500-46530 GCF_028641065.1 Leucoraja erinaceus
CAAAGATTAATTCCCGGGATGGCGGGACTGTCATACGCTGAGAGAATGGAGCGGCTGGGCTTGTACACTCTGTGGAGTTTAGAAGAATGAGAGGGGTTCTTATTGAAACATATACGAGGGCGGTGGAGGCCGGTTCTCTGGATGCTTTCAAGAGAGAGATAGATAGGGCTCTTAAAGATAGCGGAGTCAGGGGAGAAGGCAGGAACGGGGTACTGATTGGGGATGATCAGCCATGATCACATTGAATGGCGGTGCTGGCTCGAAGGGCCGAATGGCCTCTACTCCTGCATCTATTGTCTATTGAGTTTCCTGAGAGAGGGAGGGGGAGAGAGAGAGAGGGAGAGAGGGAGGGGGGAGGGGGAGATGAGGAGGGGAGAGGGAGGGAGGGGAGGAGTGCGAAATTCCTGCACCTATTGTCTATTAGCCCGAGAGGGGAGAGAGTTCTCACGACACAAGTGCTGGAGTAACTCAGACAATAGGTGCAGGAGTAGAGGCCATTCGGCCCTTCGAGCCTGCACCATTCGCCATTCAATGTGATCATGGCCGATCATCCCCAATCAGTGCCCCGTTCCTGCCTTCTCCCCTGACTCCGCTATCTTTAAGAGCCCTATCTAGCTCTCTCTTGAAAGCATCCAGAGAACCGGCCTCCGCCGCCCTCTGAGGCAGAGAATTCCACAGACTCGCAACTAACTCTCTGGGTGTAAAAGTGTTTCCTCGTCTCCGTTCTAAATGCTTTACCCTTTATTCCTAAACTGTGTGTGTGTGTGGCCCCTGGTTCTGGACTCCCCCAACATCGGGGAACATATTGTTTAAGAAGGAACTGCAGATGCTGGAGAATCGAAGGTTACACAAAAAAGCTGGAGGAACTCAGCAGGTGCAGCAGCATCTATGGAGCGAAGGAAATAGGCAACGTTTCGGGCCGAAACCCTTCCGGGTTTCGGCCCGAAACGTTGTCTATTTCCTTCCGGGTTTCGGCCCGAAACGTTGCCTATTTCCTTCGCTCCATAGATGCTGCTGCACTCGGGGAACATGTTTCCTGCCTCTAGCGTGTCCAAACCCTGAATAATCTTACACGTTTCAATGAGATTCGCCCTCTCATCCTTCTAACCTCCCGCTGAGTGTCCCGCTGAGTTACTCCGGCATTCTGTGTCTGAAACTTCGGGGTCAATAGCGTCTGCTTCCAGGCCCACTGTCGATTCGAGCTTCTTTCACCTGAAACGCTTGTAACGGCAAAAACGAGCGATTCAAACTGAAAACCAGAACTGTGAACACCGACAATAAGGCACTGACTGAGAATGTTTGACATTACTCAGCAATGAGGGTGGGTCTTTGAAGAAAGGTCACCTATTAGGTACATCACTCCCCCTCCCTATGTTGCTCCGAGTTATTTTTTCGATGCCTACATTCAGTAGTTTGATTTTTATTCACACTTCGGTAAACATTCCTTTCATCTTTTACAGAGCTGAGCAAGGCAGGTGCGGTTGCCAGGGGTTACGGGGAAGGCCCACATCGGCCTACATGTCCCATCCATACTGGTCCCACCTGCTCGTGTTTGCTCCATATCCCCCTCCAAACAACTTTGTACTCCATCGGATACAGAGTAAATAAACTCACCCAGCCTCTTGGTTTGCACCTGATAACCAGCCGGGAAGATCTTCATCAGAGATCGGGGGTAGAATTAGGCCATTCGGCCCGTCAAGTCTACTCTGCCATTCTATTGAAGAGTTATCGACAGACTGGAAATGTGCCGATTAGGAAAAGGGGAGATGCAACGAGACCTGGGGGTCATGGCACACCAGTCATTGACGGTAGGCATGCAGGTGCAGCAGGCAGTGAAGAAAGCAAATGGTATGTTAACATTCATAGCAAAAGGATTTGAGTATAGGAGGAATATAGGGAGGTTCTACTGCAGTTGTACGGGGTCTTGGTGAGACCACACCTGGAGTATTGCGTACAGTTTTGGTCTCCAAATCTGAGGAAGGACATTCTTGCCACAGAGGGAGTACAGAGAAGGTTCACCAGACTGATTCCTGGGATGGCAGGACTTTCATATGAAGAAAGACTGGATAGACTCGCTAGAATTTAGAAGATTGAGGGGGGGATCTTATAGAAACTTACAAAATTCTTAAGGGGTTGGACAGGCTGGATGCAGGAAGATTGTTCCCGATGTTGGGGAAGTCCAGAACAAGGGGCCACACACAGTTTAAGGATAAGGGGAAGACCCTTATTCCCCGACTCTGGGCAAGAGACTCCCGTGCATCTACCAGATCTATTCCTCTCTTCACTAGCTGTGACTCTGTACAATCACACAGTAACTTCAGGGAATAGATCGGGTAGATGCGCAGAGTCTCTTGCCCAGAGTAGGGGAATCGAGGACCAGAGGACACGGGTTCAAGGTGAAACATAGAAACATAGAAATTAGGTGCAGGAGTAGGCCATTCGGCCCTTCGAGCCTGCACCGCCATTCGATATGATCATGGCTGATCATCCAACTCAGTATCCCATACCTGCCTTCTCTCCATACCCCTTGATCCCCTTAGCCACAAGGGCCACATCTAACTCCCTCTTAAATATAGCCAATGAACTGTGGCCTCGACTACCCTCTGTGGCAGAGAGTTCCAGAGATTCACCACTCTCTGTGTGAAAAAAGTTCTTCTCGTCTCGGTTTTAAAGGATTTCCCCCTTATCCTTAAGCTGTGGCCCCTTGTCCTGGACTTTCCCTAACATCGGGAACAATCTTCCTGCATCTAGCCTGTCCAACCCCTTAAGAATTTTGTAAGTTTCTATAAGATCCCCTCTCAATCTCCTAAATTCTAGAGAGTATAAACCAAGTCTATCCAGTCTTTCTTCATAAGACAGTCCTGACATCCCAGGAATCAGTCTGGTGAACCGTCTCTGCACTCCCTCTATGGCAAGAAAATGTCCTTCCTCAGATTTGGAGACCAAAACTGTACGCAATACTCCAGGTGTGGTCTCACCAAGACCCTGTACAACTTGAGTAGAACCTCCCTGCTCCTATACTCAAATCCTTTTGCAATGAAAGCTAAATGAAGGGGGAAAGATTTAATAGGAATCCGAGGGGTAACTTTTTCACACAGAGGGTGGTGGGTGTATGGAACAAGCTGCTGGAGGAGGTAGTTGAGGCTGGGACTGTCCCAACGTTTAAGAAACAGTTAGACAGGTACATGGATAGGACGGGTTTGGAGGGATATGGGCCAAACGCAGGACTAGTGTATCCAACTTTCTCGCTCCCAAATAAGGGACAATAGGTCAAAATACTGGATAAAATTCCCAACAGCAATTCGATGACCGACTCAGCCGGAGGAATAGATCGGGTAGACGCACAGAGTCTCTTGCCCAGAGTTGGGGAATCAAAGACCAGAGGACTTTAAGGTGAGAGGTTTAAGGTGAGAGGGGAAAAATGTAGTCTTTAGAGATACAACACAGAAACAGGCCCTTCGGCCCAGCGAGCCTACGCCGACCATACACTAACACTATCCTACACACACTAGGGACAATTTCATAGTTTTTAACCGAAGCAAAAAAATAAAACCTGTTGACGTTCAACATGCTATTAATGAATTAAAGGATGGTTGTGGATCTGGACCAGCTGGTATTGAGACTAAATTCATTACGATAGGAGCTAATGTACCCACTATGCGACCTGTTTAATTTGTCCTTCTCAACTTGTACCCTCCCTTCCACATCGAAGTGTGCCAATGTTACTCCACTGCATAAGGGAGGTGACCCACAAGATATTAACAATTACCGCCCCATCTCAATTATCAACTCGGTGGCTAAAATCCTCGAGAAACTAGTGTTCAACCAGCTAACACATTATGTCTCAACTTTCAACATCCTATCTCCATGCCAGTCTGGGTTCAGACCTAATCACTCCACAACTACAGCTCAGTGAAAAAGCTTCTCGTTACGCGCCCACCATTCGGGGGAAAGACAACACACAATTACAATCGAGCCGTCCACAGTGTACAGATCATAGTACTTTCATAGCAAAAGGCTTTCATAGCAAAAGGATTTGAGTATAGGAGCAGGGAGGTTCTACTGCAGTTGTACAGGGTCTTGGTGAGACCACACCTGGAATATTGCGTACAGTTTTGGTCTCCAAATCTGAGGAAGGACATTATTGCCATAGAGGGAGTGCAGAGACGGTTCACCAGACTGATTCCTGGGATGTCAGGACTGTCTCATGAAGAAAGACCAGATAGACTTGGTTTATACTCTCTAGAATTTAGGAGATTGAGAGGGGATCTTATAGAAACTTACAAAATTCTTAAGGGGTTGGACAGGCTAGATGCAGGAAGATTGTTCCCGATGTTGGGGAAGTCCAGGACAAGGGTCACAGCTTAAGGATAAGGGGGAAATCCTTTAAAACCGAGATGAGAAGAACTTTTTTCACACAGAGAGTGGTGAATCTCTGGAACTCTCTGCCACGGAGGGTAGTCGAGGCCACACAGTTCATTGGATATATTTAAGAGGGAGTTAGATGTGGCCCTTGTGGCTAAGGGGATCAGGGGGTATGGAGAGAAGGCAGGTACGGGATACTGAGTTGGATGATCAGCCATGATCATATTGAATGGCGGTGCAGGCTCGAAGGGCCGAATGGCCTGTACTCCTGCACCTAATTTCTATGTTTCTATGTGTTCACTGCTTCCGAGGATGGTAAACTCACCGATGCCATGTTTCTTGATCTAACCAAGGCCTTTGATGTTGTTTACCACTACCTACTGCTTGATAAACTTTACCCTATTGGTCTTTCTCAAAACAATCTACTGCGGTTTAACTCATACCTTCATAACAGACCCCAATATAACCATATAACAATTACAGCACGGAAACAGGCCATCTCGACCCTTCTAGTCCGTGCCGAACACGTATTCTCCCCTAGTCCCATACACCTGCGCTCAGACCATAACCCTCCATTCCCTTCCCATCCATATAACTATCCAATTTATTTTTAAATGATAAAATCGAACCTGCCTCCACCACCTTCACTGGAAGCTCATTCCACACAGCCACCACTCTCTGAGTAAAGAAGTTCCCCCTCATGTTACCCCTAAACTTCTGTCCCTTAATTCTCAAGTCATGTCCTCTTGTTTGAATCTTCCCTACTCTCAGTGGGAAAAGCTTTTCCACGTCAACTCTGTCTCTCCCTCTCATCATTTTAAAGACCCCCCTTAACCTTCTGCGCTCCAAAGAATAAAGCCCTAACTTGTTCAACCTTTCTCTGTAACTTAGCTGCTGAAACCCAGGCAACATTCTAGTAAATCTCCTCTGTACTCTCTCTATTTTGTTGACATCCTTCCTATAATTAGGCAACCAAAATTGTACACCATACTCCAGAATTGGCCTCACCAATGCCTTGTACAATTTTAACATTACACCCCAACTTCTATACTCAATGGTCTGATTTATAAAGGCCAGCACACCAAAAGCTTTCTTTACCACCCTATCTACATGAGATTCCACTTTCAGGGAACTGTGCACAGTTATTCCCAGATCCCTCTGTTCACCTGCATTCTTCAATTCCCTGCCATTTGCCATGTACGTCCTATTTTGATTTGTCCTGCCAAGATGTAGCACCTCACACTTATCAGTATTAAACTCCATCTGCCATCTTTCAGCCCACTCTTCCAACTGGCATAAATCTCTCTGTAGACTTTGAAAATCTACTTCATTATCCACAACCCCACCTATCTTAGTATCATCTGCATGCTTACTAATCCAATTTACCACACCATCATCCAGATCATTGATGTACATGACAAACAACAGTGGGCCCAACACAGATCCCTGAGGCACCCCACTAGTCACTGGCCTCCAACCTGACAAACAACCATCCACCATTACTCTCTGGCATCTCCCATTCAGCCACTGTTGAATCCATCTTGCTACTCCACCATTAATACCCAACCTTTGAACCTTCTTAACCAACCTTCTCTGAGGAACCTTGTCAAAGGCCTTACTGAAGTCCATATATACAACATCCACTGCTTATCAGCATTAAACTCCATCTGCCATCTTGTCCAACCTTTCTCTGTAACTTAGTTGCTGAAACCCAGGCAACATTCTAGTAAATCTCCTCTGTACTCTCTCTATTTTGTTGACCGTGAATGTGTCACCTTTAATGGAAGTCAATCTAATTCCTTAACTGTTGAGAAGGGGGTCCCGCAAGGTTCGTCCTTGGGACCACTCCTTTTCTCTATTTTCATGAACGACCTCCTCCCTAATATCTGCTCTGACTGTCAAACACAACTATATGCCGATGGTGCGGTGCTGTGTACATCTAGTGCTAACAAGTCTAAAATTGAATGATCCCTTAATAATAACTAATGATAATAACTTTACTTATAAAGCACTTTAAACAACTGCAGTTGCCACAAAGTGCTGTACACTGAGAACCATTAATAACCGTAAAACAAAGGACTATAAAACAGTAAAAATTAAAAGATTAATAGCACTAAAAACAGGAGCAATGTCTCAGCCAGTTCAATCAGATCTCACTTCTGTTCAGAAATGCCTATTATAACCATATAACCATATAACAATTACAGCATGGAAACAGGCCATCTCGACCCTTCTAGTCCGTGCCGAACACATAATCTCCCCTAGTCCCATCTACCTGCGCTCAGACCATAACCCTCCATTCCCTTCCCATCCATATAACTATCCAATTTATTTTTAAATGATAAAAACGAACCTGCCTCCACCACCTTCACTGGAAGCTCATTCCACACCGCCACCACTCTCTGAGTAAAGAAGTTCCCCCTCATGTTACCCCTAAACTTCAGTCCCTTAATTCTCATGTCATTTTTCTTATTTTTCAAACAAGAGGACATGACTTCAGAATTAAGGTACAGAAGTTTAGGGGTAACATGAGGGGGGAACTTCTTTACTCAGAGAGTGGTAGCGGTGTGGAATGAGCTTCCAGTGGAAGTGGTGGAGGCAGGTTCATTGGTATCATTTAAAAATAAATTGGATAGGCATATGGATGAGAAGGGAATGGAGGGTTATGGTATGAGTGCAGGCAGGTGGGACTAAGGGGAAAAAAAATTTTGTTCGGCACGGACTTGTAGGGCCGAGATGGCCTGTTTCCGTGCTGTAATTGTTATATGGTTATATGGTTAACAAATTAATTTTAAATTAAAATAATCATGCAGTATGTTATTTGTACCAGACAAGGCCTTGGTAATTCTGTAGATCTGACTATATCATTTAATGAAGGATCACCATTAGAACAAGTATTGAACATCAAATATCTTGGTGTTTGGCCGACCCAACGCTTTCAGATACACAGCATAGTGAGACGATTACTAAATAACTCAGCTGTAATCTAGCTGAGTTTTACCACCATATAAATTGTTTCACCTTTCAGATGAGAAAAATAATTCTCTCTCATCCACTGCTACCAACACTGGATTATGCTGATATTGTCTATCAGAATACATTTGATACACATCTTCAACCCCTTAATGTAGTTTATAATTTACACAAAATTGCTGGAGAAACTCAGCGGGTGCAGCAGCATCTATGGAGCGAAGGAAATAGGCAACGTTTCGGGCCGAAACCCTTCTTCAGACTGAATAATATTCCTTGCAGATTTATAATGTAATATTCCTTGCATATTTATTTTCAGGTGTCCATATATAACTCACCACTGTTCTATGTACGAAACTCTAAACTGGTTACCCCCCCCCACGCTCGAAGTTCCAGTTCATCTTTAAATGCATCCACCTCAATTGCCCTGCTTATTTAAAACAACACCTATTACCATACATATTCACGAAGACATATTAAAGCAACCCTTCTTTTTCATTCCAAGAACTAACAAAGAAATTGGGAGATATACGTGCATTTAAATTCAAAGCTACTCTGCCCAGTACCATAAGAACTATCAGCTCATTTCGTCTATTTAAAAATACACTTTTACCCTTCCTTATAAAACCATGTACCTGGTCTTGGTGAGACCACACCTGGAGTATTGAGTAGTTTGCGTACAGGACATTATTTTGGTACCCCTCCAAATCTGACCTTGAACCCGGACATGGTATTTCCCCTACTCTAGAGGGAGTGCAGAGAGGTTCACCAGACTGATTCCTGGGATGTCAGGACTGTCTTATGAAGAAAGACTGGATAGACTTTGGTTTATACTCTCTAGAATTTAGGAGATTGAGAGGGGATCTTATAGAAACTTACAAAATTCTTAAGGGGTTGGACAGGCTAGATGCAGGAAGATTGCTTCCCGATGTTGGGGAAGTCCAGGACAAGGGGCCACACACACAGTTTAAGGATAAGGGGGAAATCCTTTAAAACCGAGATGAGGAGAACTTTTTTCACACACAGAAAGTGGTGAATCTCTGGAACTCTCTTCCAACAGAGGGTAGTCAAAGCCACACAGTTCATTGGCTATATTTAAGAGGGAGTTAGATGTGGCCCTTGTGGCTAAGGGGATCAGGGGGTATGGAGAGAAGGCAGGTACGGGATACTGAGTTGGATGATCAGCCATGATTATATTGAATGGCGGTGCAGGCTCGAAGGGCCGAATGGCCTCTACTCCTGCACCTAATTTCTATGTTTCTATGTTTCTAGTATTCAAGCACCTTTATCTAGCTTGCTCTGTGTGTGTGATCATTTGGCATAACTATTGTATATGCATGGCCATTACTCTTATGTACCATAGTATTGCATAGTGTAACAAGGTCTTATATCATGTAATAATGTTGATAGTGTGTATTAACGTACGATGTATGATATATGGTGGCATATGGTGTTACGCATTAATATTATGCTGTAACACATAACTATTGTTATTATTGGATATGTAAAACCAATTAACAATTGCTATAGACTATAATAAGTGGGGATGGAGGGGTTTTGGGATTGGTGTGTGTGTAGGTGTCTCAATGAGAGCCTCTATGTATGTAATGTCTTGTGCTGTATGTTTTATGTTGGACCCCCTCGAAAATGAGATGACTGTCCATCGCAAGGGGTTAGCCATGAATAAACTTGTTTCAAACCTGCAAACCTGTACATCTTTGGAGTGTGGAGGGACTCATATCTGATCATCCACAATCAGTACCCCGTTCCTGCCTTCTCCCCCCCCCCCCAGACCCCTTGATTCCTTCAGCCCTAAGAGCTAAATCTAACTGGCTCTCGAAAACATCCAGGGAATTGGCCTTTTGTGGCACCCGGCGTAAACGCACGCAGGTCACGGGGAGAACGTGCAAACTCCGTGCAGACAGCACCCGTGGTCAGGATCGAACCCCCCGGGTCTCTGGCGCTGTGAGGCAGCAGCTCTACCCGCTGCGACACGAATTCTGCAGATTCACCACCCTCTGGCTAACGAAATTCTTCCTCAGCTCCATTCTAAAGGTACGTCCTCTAATTCTGAGGCTGTGCCCTCTGGTCCTAGACTCTCCCACCAGTGGAAACATCCTCTCCACGTCCATTCTATCTGGGCCTCAGCTGAAACGTCACCTATCCATGTTCTCCACAGATGCTGCCTGACCCGCTGAGTTACTCCAGCACTCTGTGAAACGTCACCTATCCATGTTCTCCACAGATGCTGCCTGACCCGCTGAGTTACTCCAGCACTCTGTGAAACGTCACCTATCCATGTTCTCCACAGATGCTGCCTGACCCGCTGAGTTACTCCAGCACTCTGTGAAACGTCACCTATCCATGTTCTCCACAGATGCTGCCTGACCCGCTGAGTTATGGTGCAGCAGCATCTATGGAGCAAAGGAAATAGGCAACGTTTCGGGCTGAAACCCTTCTGGAAATAGGCAACGTTTTGGGCCGAAACCCGGAAGGGTTTCGGCCCAAAACGTTGCCTATTTCCTTAGCTCCATAGATGCTGCTGCACCCGCTGAGTTACTCCAGCACTCTGTGAAACGTCACCTATCCACGTTCTCCACAGATGCTGCCTGACCCGCTGAGTTACTCCAGCACAAGATGCTGCCTGACCACAGATAGATACAAAGAGCTGGAGTAACTCATCGGATCAGGCAACATCTCTAGAGAAATATACACGGTGGCACAGCAGGTAGAGCTGCTGCCTCACAGTGCCAGGTTCGATCCCGACTACGGGCGCTATCTGTACGGAGTTTGCACGTTTTCTCCCCGTGACCTGCGTGGGTTTTCTCCGGGCGCTCCGGTTTCCTCCCACACTCCAAAGTGGTACGTGCAGGTTTGTAGGTGCATTGGCTTCTGTAAGATTGTAAATTGTCCCTGTGTGTGTGTGTGTGTGTGTGTGTGTGTGTGTGTGTGTGTGTGTGTGTGTGTGTGTGTGTGTGTGTGTGTGTGTGTGTGTGTGTGTGTGTGTGTGTGTGTGTGTGTGTGTGTGTGTGTGTGTGTGTGTGTGCGTGTGTGTGCGTGTGTTGGGTGTGTGTGTGTGTGTAGGATAGTGTTAGTGTGCTGTTCAGCAAGGACTCGGTGTGCCGAAGGGCCTGTTTCCGCGCTGTATCTAAACTAAACCAAGCTTGCCCGCACGTCCAGTTTAGTTTAGAGATACAGCGCGGAAACAGGCACTTCAGCCCATCGAGTCAGCACTATCCCACACACACACACACACACACACACACACACACACACACACACACACACACACACACACACACACACACACACACCACACACACACACACACACACACACACACACACACACACACACACACACACTGGGGGACAATTTACAATGGTTACCGAAGCCAATTAACCTACAAACCCCGCACGCACGTCTTTGTGGAGTGTGGGAGGAAACCGGAGCACCCGGAGAAAACCCACGCAGGTCACGGGGAGATAACGTGCAAACTCCTGATGTATATTTGGAGCTTAGAGTGTAACGGTGGACGTCGTATTAAATGAGCTAGTGAGGTTGATTGTCGGGAAGAGGGGAAGGGGCGAGAGGGGGGACTGAGGGGGGGGTGAGCAGGAGGGAAGGGGAATGATTCCCCTTGGAAGGGGTGGGCGGGATGGGACAGGTTCTATATGAATGCAGGAGAGGGGGTAAGAATAGAGGGGAAATTATGAGCAATGGAGAGGGCAGGATTTATACTTTAAATTAGTTTAGTGAATTGTCGTGTACAGTGAAGGGATTTTGTGTTGGGTGTCAACCAGTCATCGGAAAGACAATACATGATTACAATCGAGCCGTCCACAGTGTACAGATACAGGAGAAAGGATTTTGTCTAGTTTAGATCATAGACAATAGGTGCAGGAGTAGAGGCCATTCGGCCCTTCGAGCCAGCACCCGCCATTCAATGTGATCGTGGCTGATCATCCACAATCAGTACCCCGTTCCTGCCTTCTCCCCTGACTCCGCTATCTTTAAGAGCCCTGTCTAGCTCTCTCTCTTGAAAGCATCCAGAGAACCGGCCTCCACCGCCCTCCGAGGCAGAGAATTCCACAGACTCACAACTCTCTGGGTGGAAAAAGTGTTTCCTCGTCTCTGTTCTAAATGGCCGACCTCTTATTCTTAAACTGTGTGTGTGTGTGTGTGTGTGGCCCCTGGTTCTGGACTCCCCCAACATCGGGAACATGTTTCCTGCCTCTAGCGTGTCCAAACCCTGCACGTCTTTGGAGTGAGGGGGGAAACCAGAGTAGAGAAACATTTTTATCATCCAGACATTTAGCATACAAAGAGTCTGAAGAAGGGTTTCGGCCCGAAACGTCGCCTATTTCCTTCGCTCCATAGATGCTGCTGCACCCGCTGAGTTTCTCCAGCACTTTTGCCTACCTTCGATTTTCCAGCATCTGCACAGTTCCTTCTTAAACATGTTCAGTAAAGTTTCTTTGATACGCAGACTGGAATCTGGTACAGGTAGATCCGAGCCGTGATACAGCGTGGAAACAGGCCCTTCAGCCCAACTTGCCCACTCCGACCAACATGCCCCCATCTACACTAGTCCCACCCGCCCGCGTTTGGCCCAGATCCCTCCAACGAAGGGTCTCGACCCGAAACGTCACCCATCCATTTTCTCCAGAACTGCTGAGTTTCAGTTTAGTTTAGTTTATTTTAGAGATACAGCGGGGAAATGAGGCCCTCCGGCTCTGACCAGCGACACTAACACAATCCCACACACACTAACACAAACCCACACACACTAACACAATCCCACACACACACACACACCCAGGGGACAATTTACATTTCTACCGAAGCCAATTAACCTACAAACCCGCACGTCTTTGGAGCGTGGGAGGAAACCGGAGCGCCCGGAGAAAACCCACGCAGGTCACGGGGAGGAAACGTGCAAACTCCGTACAGACAGCGCCCGTGGTCAGGATCGAACCCGGCGCTGTGAGGCAGCAGTTCTACCCGCTGCGCCACAGTTGTGTCCTTTCCCGTCCATATCGAAGGCGACACACCGTGCTGGAGTAACTCAGCGGGACAGGCAGCATCTCTGGAGAGAAGGAATGGGCGATGTCTCGGGTCGAGACCCTTCTCTCCAGAGATGCTGCCCGACCCGCTGAGTTACTCCAGCATTCTGTGTCTACCTTCGATTTAAACCAGCATCTGCAGTTCTTTCCTACACTAACCTGTCGAAATGTTTTTTTAATCAGGAAACTGAACCATCCCATCACCAACTAGAGAGCGGTCCTGACCTCCCATCTACCTAACAAGGGAGATCTTTGAGCGATCTTAAATAGACGTCAGTGTAATATCTTGTCATATGAGGAAAGATTGAAAAGACTGGGCTTGTATTCACTGGAGTTTAGAAGGATGAGGGGGAGGGAATCTTATAGAAACATATAAAATTATAAAAGGACTGGACAAGCTAGATGCAGGAAGAATGTTCCCAATGTTGGGCGAGTCCAGAACCAGGGGCCACACACACACAGTCTTAGAATAAAGGGGAGGTCATTTAAGACTGAGGTGAGATGAGAAAAAAAAATTTCTTTTCCACCCAGAGAGTTGTGTGAATTTGTGGAATTCCCTGCCACAGAGGGCAGAGGAGGCCAAGTCACTGGATGGATTTAAGAGAGAGTTAGATAGAGCTCTAGGGGCTAGTGGAGTCGAGGGATATGGGGAGAAGGCAGGCACGGGTTATTGATAGGGGACGATCAGCCATGATTACGATGAATGGCGGTGCTGGCTCGAAGGGCTGAATGGCCTCCTCCTGCACCTATTGTCTATGTTTCTATCTGTGCTAAATGATGTTCCCTTTATCTGTAGACGATGGATAATACTGATTGTTTTCAGACATAGTCTTTCCTTTGATAGACAAAAGTGCTGGAGAAACTCAGCGGGTGCAGCAGCATCTATGGAGCGAAGGAAAAATGATTTTCTCATCTCGGCCCTAAAAGATTTCCCTCTTATCCTTAAACTGTGTGTGTGTGGCCCCTAGTTCTGGACTTCCCCAAGATCGGGAACAATCTTCCTGCATCTAGATTTCCTCCCTCACTCCAAAGACGTGCAGGTTTGCAGGTTAATTGCTTCGGTATAAATTGGTAAAATGATCCCTCGTGTGTGTGTGTGTGTGTGTAGGAGACTGCTAGTGGATCGCTGGTCGGTGCGGACTCGAATGGCTGAAGGGCCTGTTTCCGCGCTGTATCTCTGAAGGTTAGGCCATAGGATCTGCTCCACCATGGCTGATCTATCTCTCCCTCCTAACCCCATTCTCCTGCCCTCTCCCCGTAACCCCGACACCCGCACTAAGCAAGAATCAATCTATCTATCTCTGCCTTAAAAATATCCACTGACTTGTGGCCTCCACAGCCGTCTATCTGGCAAAGAATCCCACAGATTCACCACCCTCTGACTGAAGAAATTCCTCCTCATCTCCTTCCTAAAGGAACGACCTTTTATAATAATCTATTTCAGATTTCGTTTTTAATTTTGTTTAACTTAAAGTGAAATTAAATTAATTTCAATTATGTTAATTTAAATTGAAATATAGTTAAATTAGGCAAAGCAAAACTAAATTAAACTGATCGTAGATTCAACCAAATTACACTCATCTGATACTAAAGGCTAAAGCTAAACTAACGTTAAATTAAACTAAAATAATACAAGCTAAACTATTCGAAACTAATTCCCCCTGCCAGAATTGAACCGGCCACTCTCTGCAGCCTCCCTGTGTCGGCCTTCATGCTGGCTTAAGTCACGTCGGTTTTAAGTGTTGTCGCCCCTCGTAGATGGGGTGGGGGGGTGAGAACAGTAAGCGCGTAGCCCCCTCCCTCACTCGCCCCCTTCGAACTTCCTCACCCCTCCTCCCCCTCTCAAAGAAACATAGACAATAGGTGCAGGAGTAGAGGCCATTCGGCCCTTCGAGCCTGCACCATTCGCCATTCACTATGATCATGGCTGATCATCCAACTCAGTATCCCATCCCTGCCTTCTCTCCATACCCCCTGATCCCTTTAGCCACAAGGGCCACATCTAACTCCCTCTTAAATATAGCCAATGGCCTCAACTACCTTCTGTGGCAGAGAATTCCACAGATTCACCACTCTCTGTGTGTGTGAAAAAAAAATGTTTTTCTCATCTCGGTCCTAAAAGATTTCCCCCTTATCCTTAAACTGTGTGTGTGTGGCCCCTAGTTCTGGACTTCCCCAACATCGGGAACAATCTTCCTGCATCTAGCCTGTCCAACCCCTTAAGAATTTTGTAAGTTTCTATAAGATCCCCCCTCAATCTTCTAAATTCCAGCGAGTACAAGCCGAGTCTATCCAGTCTTTCTTCATATGAAAGTCCTGACATCCCAGGAATCACTTCCCCCCACCTCCACTCCATCGCCCCTGAGATAGGTAAACGGGGTCTCCCAACCCCAAACACAACCCACCCACAGTTCCGAGCCATCGATGCCCAAGTCTGAGAGATATTCGGCCCGTCTAACCCGTGCTAGCCCCCCCCCCCCCCCCCCCCCCCCCCTCTCCTGTTCTCTGAAGGTCTGCTGTCTAGTTTTAGCATTTCAGCGCTTAGAGACACAGCGCGGAAACAGGCCCTTCGGCCCACCGAGTCCGTGCCGACCAGCGATCCCCGCACGCTACACACTACACACATCCCACCACACACACACACACACACACACACACACAACACACACACACCACACACACACACACACACACACACACACACACACACACACACACACACTTGGGACAATTTACAATTCGTACCAAAGCCATTAAACCTACAAACCTGCAACGTCTTTGGAGGAAACTGGAGAAAACCAGGTCACGCAGGGCAAGGGGATGGAACGTGCAAACTCCGTACAGACAGCGCCCGTAGCCGGGATCGAACTGGCGCTGTGAGGCAGCGACTCTATCTCTCCTCTCCGCTTGCGTTGATTTCCCCAGTCCACTGGATCAAAATATCTCTAGCTTCCACAGTGGGTTCTGCGCCTCGACATTGCAAAGGGTTTTAGTAAACCGTGGAGTTACTCACCGAGTCTCAGGCCGGGGAGGGGTCCGCTCGGGGGGGTCCGGGGATGAGGGCAAATCTCCGTCCACCTTCACGCCTTCGTTGCCCCGAGAATCCTTGGCTGAACGAGGGGAGAGAAGGCTCCTCACCGCACTCAACACTGGCCCGCCCTCAGATACAGGCCCATCAACCAATAACAAATACATCCTGTCTCCTCTCCTCTCCTCCCCTCTTCTCTTCTCTCCCCTCCTCTCCTCCTCCCCTCCGCTCTCTCATCTCCTCTCCTCTCATCTCCTCCCCTCACCTCTCTCATCTCATCTCCATCTCCTCTCCTCTCCTCTCTGCTCTCTCTCTCCTCTCATCTCCTCTCCTCCCCTCGTCTCATCTCCTCTCCTCTCATCTCATCTCCTCTCTCCTCTCTCCCCTCTCCTCTCATCTCCTCTCATCTCCACTCCTCTGCTCTCTCTCTCTCTCCCTCTCTCTCTCTCTCTCTCCCCTCCTCTCTCTCCCTCTCCTCTCCTCTCTCCTCCTCTCTCTCTCCTCTCCTCTCCTCTCCTCCCCTCTCCTTTCCACTCCCTCTCTCCTCTCTGTCTCTCTCCCCATCCTTCACCTCTCCCCCTCCCCCTCTCTCCATCTCTCTCCCTCGTCCCATCCACCTCTCCCTACATCTCTGCCCCCACTCACATCACTCCTCCCCTCTCCGCCCTCTTTCTCGGCCCCTCTCTCCATCTCCCCCATCCCCTCCCCTCCCCTCTCTCATCTGTCTCTCTCTCGTTCGCTCCTACAACCTCTCCCCTCTCCTCCCCCCTTTCCCTCTCCCTCCCTCTTCCCATCTCCAACCCTGTCTCCTCCCCATCTCCTCTCTCCTCCCTCTCTCTCTCTGTCCCTCTCCCTGTTCTCCTCCCCGCTCCCTTTCTTCCCTCCACACTGGTCCGCCTCCTCACTCACACACATCCCTCAACACACACTCTGCGCGCTCACACACACACTCCTCACACACCCACACACCGCACACAGGTTGCCACACACTCCACACAGGTCACACAGGTTGCCACACACATCACACAGACACACACGGACGAGGACAGGACACACACAGACCACACACCACATCAGACACACACTGTTGCAACACACAAACACACACACACCACACACACCACTGAGGTTTGCCAGTAGGTTTGCACACACACACGCAACCCTCACACTCGCTCAACACAGACACCCACACAACACACTCACACACACCACACACACCCTCTCTCCCCACACACACCCACACCACACACACCACTCACAAGTCCCACACACACACACCACATCCACACACACACACACACACACACACACTCTCTGCCTGTCCCACATCTCCACACACACCACACACAGACACCACACACACACACCCACACTCTTACACTCACTCTCCCACACACACACTCCCAGACACACACACTCACACACACCACACACACTCACCACACACACACACACAGGGACACCACCCAGGACACACACACACACACACACACACACACACACCATGTCCACACACACACACACACACACACACACACAAGAATAACCTCTTGGCCGGGCCTGCGGAGTGGGCTCCCCTAATAGACTCGAGTGAAGGGGAATCCCGCCACTCTTCCTGCCCGGATAGACTCGTCTCCTGCTGGTATTTTTTGATTGTGGTCCTGAATGAAAAGGGTGAAAATATAGAAGGAAGACCATGTTACTGGCTTTTTTTCTAATAATTCTCAGTTTCCACCTCTCCTTCACTGAGCATGGAGTCACCCCCGATTTAAAAAAAAATATTTTTCTCTCCCTCTCCCTCGGTTTTCTCCCTCCCCCTCGTCTTGGTGTTCCTTGCCTCTCTGAATGGGCTTTGGATGTACGCTGGTCGGCCCGGACTCGAGCTAGAGCAACTCACTCTCTGGAGTAAAATAACATATGACTGTTCAGGCTCTAGCCATACCCCTCCGTGCCACTGGTTTCATTTTCAGCACATCCTCATAGGCAACATCCCTCAATTTTTCACATAATAGTCTGTCAGTTACAGTAATAGTCAATATAGTGACTGTGACACAGAACATGACCTGTTCATTTTTTTTCTCCACTCTCCTAAAAATAGGTGCATCCAGGAGGAGGCCTTCTTTCGCCCTTCACAGGCCATGCTCACCATTCGCCATTCATTGTGATCATGGCTGATCGTCCCCTATCAGTAACCCGTGCCTGCCTTCTCCCCCATATCCCTTGACTCCACCAGCCCCTAGAGCTCTATCTAACTCTCTCTTAAATCCATCCAGTGACTTAGAAACATAGAAATTAGGTGCAGGAGTAGAGGCCATTCGGCCCTTCGAGCCTGCACCGCCATTCAATATGATCATGGCTGATCATCCAACTCAGTATCCCGTACCTGCCTTCTCTCCATACCCCCTGATCCCCTTAGCCACTTGGCCTCCACTGCCCTCTGTGGCAGGGAATTCAACAGATTCACACAACTCTCTGGGTGGAAAAAGTCTTAAATGACCTCCCCTTTATTCGAAGACTGTGGCAACGTTTCGGGCCGAAACCCTTCTTCAGATATGAGGAGAAGGCAGGAACTGATTGTGGTTTTTTCTCACCTCAGTCTTAAATGGCCTCCCCTTTATTCTAAGACTGTGTGTGTGGCCCCTGGTTCTGGACTCGCCCAACATTGGGAACATTTTTCCTGCATCTGGCCTGCTGCCTGACATTTTTTCCTGCTGCCTGAGTTACTCCAGCATTTTGTGTCTATCTTCGGTTTAAAGCAGCCTCTGTAGTTCCTCCCTATACCCTGGTCCCACCGACTCCATGCCGACCAGTACACTAGCACACTATCCTACACACACTGGGGCCAATTGACACATGTACAGAACCCAATTAACCTACAAACCCACACATCAATAGACAATAGGTGCAGGAGTAGAGGCCATTCAGCCCTTCGAGCCAGCACCACCATTCAATGTGATCGTGGCTGATCATCCCACAATCAGTACCCCGTTCCTGCCTTCTCCCCTGACTCCGCTATCTTTAAGAGCCCTATCTAGCTCTCTCTTGAAAGCATCCAGAGAACTGACCTCCACAGGCAGAGAATTCCACAGAGTCACCACTCTCTGTGAGAAAAAGTGTTTCCTCGCCTCCGTTCTAAATATTCTTAAACTGTGTGTGTGTGTGTGTGTGTTTGGCCCCTGGTTCTGGACTCCCTCCCCCAACATCGGGAACATGTTTCCTGCCTCTAGCGTGTCCAAACCCTTAACAATCTTATATGTTTCAATGAGATCCCCTCTCATCCTTCTAAACTCCACAGAGTGTACAAGCCCACAGCCGCTCCATTCTCTCGGCATATGACAGTCCCGCCATCCCGGGAATTAACCTGGTGAACCTACGCTGGGCTCCCTCAATAGCAAGAATGTCCTTCCTCAAATTAGGGGACCAAAACTCAATGAGATGCCCTCTCATCCTTCTAAACTCCACAGAGTGTACAAGCCCACAGCCGCTCCATTCTCTCAGCATATGACAGTCCCGCCATCCCGGGGAATTAACCTGGTGAACCTACGCTGGGCTCCCTCAATAGCAAGAATGTCAAGAATGGAGGGGGGGAAGATTTAATAGGTATCCGAGTGGGTGTACGGAACGAGCTTCTGGAGGAGGCTGTTGAGGCTGGGACAATTAGATAGGACAGGTTTGGAGGGATATGGACCAAACGCGGGCAGGTGGGACTAGTGTGGGGACAGATACAGGGCTGTGGGGACTAGTGCAGCTGGGACATGTTGGCCAGTGTGGGCAAGTCGGGCCGAAGGGCCTGTTTCCACTCTATGACATATATACAATCAGTTCAAACTGGTACAATAGGTAGAGTAAAGGGCAAGATACAGAGTGCAGAATATAGTTCTCAGCGTTGTAGTGCATCATTTCTGAAACTAGATAGAATCTTGAAGGGTTTCGGCCCGAAACGTTGCCTATTTCCTTCACTCCATAGATGCTGCCTCACCCGCTGAGTTTCTCCAGCATTTTTGTCCACCTACAATCTTTACGGTCTTGCAAGCTTATAATTATGACGTATTATTGATTCATATATTATTGATTCAGATATATTAATTGATGTAATTGCGTTTACTGGCCTGTTAAGATACTGCTAGAAAGAATTCCCTTGTCCCAATGCAGGTACGTCCCACAATCTGTCTGAAGAAGGGTCCCGACCCAAAACGTCACCCACCATGTTTCTCCAGAGATGCTGCCTGAGCCACTGAGTTACTCCAGCACTCTGTGTCTATCTACAGTGGAAACCAGCACCTGCAGTTCCTTCCTGCACCTATGACATCTGAACACTCCTGCACTGAAATTAGTGTCATGGCCTCCATCTATGAATTACTCACCCTCTCTCTCTGTCTCTGGCTGCCCTTCTCTGTCGCGCTCTCTCCTCTCTCCCCATCTTTTTGCTCTCTGTCTGTCCTCCCCCCTCCTCTCTCTCTCGCTACCTCCCTCCCTTCTCCTTTCCTCTCCCTCTCCCCCCTCTCTCTCCTCCACTTCTCTTCCTCTCTCCCCTCTCCTCCCCTTCTCCCTCCCTCCCTCTCTCCCCCTCCCCCTTTCCCCCTCCCCCTCTCCCCTCTCCCCCTACCCTCTCTCTGTCCCCCCTCTCCTCTCCCCTCCTCTCTCTCTCTCTCTCTCCGTCCCCTCCCCTCCCTCTCTCCCCTCCCCACCTCTCTCTCAGGCTGGGGAGGGAGAGAGGTCGGACAGGCTAGATGCAGGAAGGTTGTTCCCGATGTTGGGGAAGTCCAGGACAAGGGGCCACACACACAGTTTAAGGATAAGGGGGAAATCTTTTAGGACCGAGATGAGAAAAACATTTTTTTTTCTCACACAGAGAGTGGTGAATCTGTGGAATTCTCTGCCACAGAAGGTAGTTGAGGCCACACAGTTCATTGGCTATATTTAAGAGGGAGTTAGATGTGGCCCTTGTGGCTAAAGGGATCAGGGGGTATGGAGAGAAGGCGGGGATGGGATACTGAGTTGGATGATCAGCCATGATCATATTGAATGGCGGTGCAGGCTCGAAGGGCCGAATGGCCTACTGCTGCACCTATTTTCTATGTTTCTCACCCCCTCTCCTCCCCCTCTCTCCCTCCCTCTCCTCCCCCTCTCTCCCTCCCTCTCCTCCCCCTCTCTCCCTCCCTCTCCTAGCCCAATCCCTTACATCCATCCCCCGCTTTTCTCACAGTTGGCTAAGCCCTCCCCTTTCCCCCTCCCTCCCTCTCTCCTCCTTCTCTATCTCTCCCATTCTCTCTCCCCCCCTCCTCCCCCCTCTCCCTCCCTCTCCTCCACCTCTCTCCTCCCCCTCCCTCTCCTCCCCCTCTCCTCCCCCTCTCTCCCTCCCTCTCCTCCCCCTCTCTCCCTCCCTCTCCTCCCCTCCCTCCCCCCTCTCTCCCTCCCTCCCTCTCCTCCCCTCCCCTCTCCTCCCCCTCTCTCTCCTCCCTCTCCTCCCCCTCTCTCCCCCTCCCTCCCTCCCTCCCCCTCTCTCCCTCCCTCTCCTCCCTCTCCTCTCCCTCTCCTCCCTCCCTCCCTCTCCTCCACCTTTCTCCCTCCCTCTCCTCCCCCTCTCTCCCTCCTCTCCCTCCCTCCCCCCCCCCCTCCCTCTCCTCCCCCCTCTCCCTCCCTCTCCTCCCCCTCTCTCTCCCTCCCTCTCCTCCCCCTCTCTCCCTCCCTCTCCTCTCCCCTCTCTCCCTCCCCCTCCTCCCCCCTCTCTCCCTCCCTCCCCCTCCCTCTCCTCCCCCTCTCTCCCCCCCCCCCCCCCTCTCTATCTGACCCAGTGTGACCTGTAACTTTAAGCAGCTCAGACACCTATTTCTGGTTAATCCAACATTACAAAAACACCTTTAAAAAATCCCCACAAGGTCACTTTGCATCTCTGACTGAAATCTTCAGCAGAATTGCCGT
Source organism: Leucoraja erinaceus (assembly GCF_028641065.1). Lineage (NCBI taxonomy): Eukaryota > Metazoa > Chordata > Chondrichthyes > Rajiformes > Rajidae > Leucoraja > Leucoraja erinaceus. The sequence goes on from NW_026575475.1 coordinate 33,852, forward strand.
CCAAAATAAGACTACCTCGCTCGCTGTGTCTGAGCCTGAGTGAGACCGACTCAGATTCGAGGAATATCACACGGGCAGGCAGGCCCCCGCATCTCGAATAGCGTCAGGGCCAGAGTGTCCTCGGAGACCAAGGGTTTGAAACCCCCTGCCAATACCTAAAAACAAACATAGAGGGGTAGTAATGCCCCTGTTCCACTTAGGAAACCTGAACGGAAACCTCTGGAGACTTTGCGCCCCACCCGAGGTTTCCGTGCGGTTCCCGGAGGTTTTCGTCAGTCTCCCTACCTGCTTCCACTACCTACAACCCCCGGCAACCTCCGGGAACCGCACGGAAACCTCGGGTGGGGGGCAAAGTCTCCAGAGGTTTCCGTTCAGGTTCCCTAAGTGGGACAGGGGGCATCCTCAGCACGGTGGCAAAGACACGGGTTCGATCCCGACTACTGGCGCTGTCTGTTCGGAGTTTGCACGTTCTCCCCGCGGGTTTTCTCCGGGCGCTCCGGTTTCCTCCCACACTCCAAAGACCCACGGGTTTGTAGGTCAATTGGCTTCGGGTGAAAATTGTAAATTGTCCCCCAGTGTGTGTGTGTAGGATAGTGTTAGTGTGCGGGGATCGCTGGTCGGCACGGACTCGCTGGGCCGAAGGGCCTGTTTCCACGCTGTATCTCTGGGGTTTATTGTGAGTGGCTGGGGAAGAGGGGGTGGGGGGGAACGGGGAGAGGGAGAAGCCATGTAGAGCAGCGGGTGGGTCGGTGACTGACCAAGGACACGGCAGATATCACCTCTGCCCTCTAGCTTTTCTTAGTCAGCTCTGGTTCAGGATTACAAAATCACTGACACAGCCAGGCCATCATCCTGAAGTGGATTACCTCCAGTAAACCCATATTAACCCAGTCCCATCCCTGCCTCTACAACCCCCAACTCACAGGATTATCTGCATTTGGACACAACTTAGACAATAGACAATAGACAATAGGTGCAGGACTAGGCCATTCAACTAGGCAGTTGTACAGGGTCTTGGTGAGACCACACCTGGAGTATTGCGTACAGTTTTGGTCTCCAAATCTGAGGAAGGACATTATTGCCATAGAGGGAGTGCAGAGACGGTTCACCAGACTGATTCCTGGGATGTCAGGACTGTCTTATGAAGAAAGACTGGATAGACTTGGTTTATACTCTCTAGAATTTAGGAGATTGAGAGGGGATCTTATAGAAACTTACAAAATTCTTAAGGGGTTGGACAGGCTAGATGCAGGAAGATTGTTCCCGATGTTGGGGAAGTCCAGGACAAGGGGTCACAGCTTAAGGATAAGGGGGAAATCCTTTAAAAACCGAGATGAGAAGAACTTTTTTCACACAGAGAGTGGTGAATCTCTGGAACTCTCTGCCACAGAGGGTAGTTGAGGCCAGTTCATTGGCTATATTTAAGAGGGAGTTAGATGTGGCCCTTGTGGCTAAGGGGATCAGGGGGTATGGAGAGAAGGCAGGTGCGGGATACTGAGTTGGATGATCAGCCATGATCATATTGACTGGCGGTGCAGGCTCGAAGGGCCGAATGGCCTCTACTCCTGCACCTAATTTCTATGTTTCTATGACTAGGCCATTCGGCCCTTCGAGCCAGCACCGCCATTCAATGTGATCATCCCCAATCAGTACCCCGTTCCTGCCTTCTCCCCTGACTCCGCTATCTTTAAGATCCCTATCCAGCTCTCTCTTGAAAGCATCCAGAGAACCGACCTCCACCGCCCTCTGAGGCAGAGAATTCCAGACTCACCACTCTCTGTGAAGAAAAAGTGTTTCCTCGTCTCCGTTCTAAATATTCTTAAACTGTGTGTGTGTGTGGCCCCTGGTTCTGGACTCCCCCCCCAACATCGGGAACAAGTTTCCTGCCTCTAGCGTGTCCAAACCCTTAACAATCTTATATGTTTCAATGAGATCGCCTCTCATCCTTCTAAACTCCACAGAGTGTACAAGCCCACAGCCGCTCCATTCTCTCAGCATATGACAGTCCCGCCATCCCGGGAATTAACCTGGTGAACCTACGCTGGGCTCCCCAATAGCAAGAATGTCCTTCCTCAAATTAGGGGACCAAAACTGCACACAATACTCCAGGTGTGGTCTCACTAGGGCCCTGTACAACTGCAGAAGGACCTCTTTGCTCCTTTGGATACTCTCGAAAAGATTTGATAAATAAGACTCTAAACGCCGACTTTATACTTTTATTCAAGGAAAGCCTCTACTGATTTGGATTTACAAGCGTTGCTTACAGTACGTTGTCTGGCACCAGACCTAGAGAGGAACTATCAACCAGATTATCTCGGAAGGAGACCATTCCTATCTCAAGCCGAAGGCAGCCAATTTAACTTGTTGCTGGTCGCCAGGTCGGCCATTTTAATGTCGCTGGTTGCCGGGCCGCCATTTTAGTTGCCGGCACTGGTCAGTCGGGCCGCCATTTTAGGTGTCGCCGCTGGTCGGTCATCTTGTTCGCTGCCTCTTGTCAGCCGTTGACCGGCTGCCATTGTAGTTGTTGCTTCTGGTCAACAGGGTGACCATTTCAAATGTTGACAACGACCAATTTTAGATGTCAGTGCTCAGCAAGATGGCCATTGGTCAGCAAGGCGACCATTTTAGTTGTATTGGTCAGCAAGGTGGCCATTTTGGACATTGTCACTGGTCAGCAGGGTGGCCATCGTGGTTTTCGCCGGTCAATAGGGTGGCCATTTTAGTTGTACTGGTGGCCATTTTTGATGTTGTCACAGGTCAACAGGGCCTCCATTTTAGTTGTCACCAGTCAGCAGGGTGGCCATTTTGGTTGTCATTGGTCAGCATGGTGGCCATTTTAGGATTTTGTTCTGGTCAGCAGGGTGGCCATTTTAGGATTTTGTTCTGGTCAGCAATTTTAGGATTTTGTTCTGGTCAGCAGGGTGGCCATTTTAGGATTTTGCTCTGGTCAGCATGGTGGCCATATTGGTTGTCATTGGTCAGCAGGGTGGCAATTTTAGGATTTTGTTCTGGTCAGCAGGGTGGCCATTTTAGGATTTTGCTCTGGTCAGCATGGTGGCCATTTTAGGATTTTGCTCTGGTCAGCATGGTGGCCATTTTAGGATTTTGCTCTGGTCAGCATGGTGGCCATTTTAGGATTTTGCTCCAGTCAGCATGGTGGCCATTTTAGGATTTTGCTCCAGTCAGCATGGTGGCCATTTTAGGATTTTGCTCCAGTCAGCATGGTGGCCATTTTAGGTTTTCGCTCTGGTCAGTGGGGCTACGTCTGGCCAAGCTGGTGAACCCCCCCCCCCCGCCCCCTCCTCTCTGGAGTAGACCGTGGTGGGGGTCAGGCAGGGAGGGGTGAAAGGTTAAGCAGCTAAGGCTACAACAAGGGGTCTATTTATCCGGCATCTTCTCCACGATCGGGGCAGTGTCGGTCTGGACCGCGTTGGACGAGAGCGCGGACCGCAGCGCTTTGGCGGCCGACCTCAGCGTGTCCACCGGCCCCCTCTCCAGGAGGTAGCCCACCGTCTCGCAGTCGGGATCGCCCTGAGCCTCCGCAGCCAGGGTTGAGATGATGAGGTAACGCATTGTTATCAGCAGGCCCAGCTTCCACAGGGGAAGGGGTGAGAGGAAGGAACAGGAGTGTACAAACTCAACACGGCACAGGAATAGGCCTTTCGGCTCACAGCATAATAACGGCAAGCTAAACTAATCTCCTCTGCCTACAATACCTTGGCCCTCAACACCAACAAAACCAAGGAACTGATTGTGGACTTTGGAAGGGGTAGGATGGGGACCCACAGCCCCATTTATATCATGGTTGAAAGGGTCAAGAGCTTCAAATTCCTGGGCGTCCACATCTCTGAAGATCTCTCCTGGCCCGAGAACACTAATGCAATTATAAAGAAAGCTCATCAGCGCCTCTACTTCCTGAGAAGATTACGGAGAGTCGGTTTGTCAAGGAGGACTCTCTCGAACTTCTACAGGTGCACAGTAGAGAGAGCATGCTGACCGGTTGCATCGTGGCTTGGTTCGGCAACTTGGTTCAGCGCCCTGGAGCGGGAAAGACTACAAAAAGTAGTAAACACTGCCCAGTCCATCATCGGCTCTGACCTCCCTTCCATCGAGGGGATCTATCGCAGTCGCTGCCTCAAAAAGGCTGGCAGTATCATCAAGGACCCACACACCATCCTGGCCACACACTCATCTCCCCGCTACCTTCAGGTAGAAGGTACAGGAGCCTGAAGACTGCAACGTCCAGGTTCAGGAATAGCTACTTCCCCACAGCCATCAGGCTATTAAACCTGGCTCGGACAAAACTCTGAACATTAATAACCCATTATCTGTTATTTGCACTTTACCAGTTTATTTATTCATGTGTGTATATATTTATATAATGGTATATGGACACACTGATCTGTTCTGTAGTCAATGCCTACTATGTTCTGTTGTGCTGAAGCAAAGCAAGAATTTCATTGCCCTATCTGGGACACAGGACAATAAACTCTCCTGAATCTTGAACCAGATCCCTCAAATACCTGCATAGAGTCGGCACGGTGGCACAGCGGTAGAGTTCTGCCTAACAGCGCCAGAGACTCTGGTTCGATTCTGACTACGGGTATTGCATCATCCAGAATCAGTACCCCGTTCCTGCTTTCTCCCCATATCCCTTGATTCCGTTAGCCCCAAGAGCTAAATCTAACTCTCTCTCTTGATAACATCCAGTGAATCGGCCTCCACTGCCTTCTGTGGCAGAGAATTCCACAGATTCACAACTCTCTGGGTGAAAAGGTTTTTCCTCATCTCAGTCCTAAATGGCCGACCCCTTAGTCTTAAACTGTGTGTGTGTGTGTGTGTGTGTGTGACCCCTGGATCTAGACTCCCCCAACATCGGGAACAATTTTTCCTGCATCCAGCCGGTCCGATCACTTAAGAATTTTATATGTTTCCATAAGACTCTCCCCTCATCCTTGTAAATTGACCATATAACCATATAACAATTACAGCACAGAAAACAGGCCATCTCGGCCCTTCAAGTCCGTGCCGAACACTTATTTTCCCCTAGTCCCATCTACCTGCACTCAGACCATAACCCTCCATTCCTTTCCCGTCCATATACCTATCCAATTTATTTTTAAATGATAAAATCGAACCTGCCTCCACCACCTTCACTGGAAGCTCATTCCACACAGCCACCACTCTCTGAGTAAAGAAGTTCCCCCTCATGTTACCCCTAAACTTCTGTCCCATAATTCTCAAGTCATGTCCTCTTGTTTGAATCTTCCCTACTCTCAGTGGAAAAAGCTTATCCACATCAACTCTGTCTATCCCTCTCATCATTTTAAAGACCTCTATCAAGTCCCCCCTTAACCTTCTGCGCTCCAAAGAATAAAGACCTAACTTGTTCAACCTTTCTCTGTAACTTAGTTGCTGAAACCCAGGCAACATTCTAGTAAATCTCCTCTGTACTCTCTCTATTTTGTTGACATCCTTCCTATAATTAGGCGACCAAAATTGTACACCATACTCCAGATTTGGTCTCACCAATGCCGTGTACAATTTTAACATTACATCCCAACTTCTATACTCAATGGTCTGATTTATAAAGGCCAGCACACCAAAAGCTTTCTTTACCACCCTATCTACATGAGATTCCACTTTCAGGGAACTGTGCACAGTTATTCCCAGATCCCTCTGTTCACCTACATTCTTCAATTCCCTACCATTTACCATGTACGTCCTATTTTGATTTGTCCTGCCAAGATGTAGCACCTCACACCTATCAGCATTAAACTCCATCTGCCATCTTGTTCAACCTTTCTCTGTAACTTAGTTGCTGAAACCCAGGCAACATTCTAGTAAATCTCCTCTGTACTCTCTCTATTTCTATACTCAAGTGAATACGCACCCAGTCAACCCATTCTTTCATCATATGACAGTCCCGCCATCCCGGGAACTAACCTGGTGAACCTACGCTGCACTCCCTCAATAGCAAGAATGTCCCTTCCTCAAATTAGGGGACCAAAACTGCACACAATGCTCCAGGTGTGGTCTCACCAGGGCCCTGTACAACTGCAGAAGGATCTCGTTGCTCCGATGAGCAGAATTAGGCCATTCGGCCCATCAAGTCTACTCTGCCATTCAATCATGGCTGATCTATCTCCCCCATCCTAACCCCATTTTCCTGCCTTCTCTCCATAACCTCTGACACCCGCACTAATCGAGAATCTACCTATAGGTACACAAAAATGCTGGTGAAACTCAGCGGGTGCAACAGCATCTATGGAGCGAAGGAGATAGGCAACGTTTCGGGCCGAAACCCAAGGGTTTCGGCCCGAAACGTTGCCTATCTTTGCTACATAGATGCTGCTGCACCCGCTGAGTTTCTCCAGAATTTTTGTGTACCTTCGATTTTCCAGCATCTGCAGTTCCTTCTTAAACACAAGAATCTATCTATCTCTGCCTTAAAAACATCCATTGACTTAGAAACATAGAAAATAGGTGCAGGAGGAGGCCATTCGGCCCTTCGAGCCAGCACCGCCATTCATTGTGACTTGTGGCCTCCACAGCCTTCAGTGGCAAAGAATTCCACAGATTCACCACCCTCTGACTAACGAAATTCATAGAAACATAGAAATTAGGTGCAGGAGTAGGCCATTCAGCCCTTCGAGCCTGCACTCCCAATCAATATGAGCAGGGCTGGTCATTCAACTCAGTAGCCTGTCCCTGCCTTCACTCCATACCGTCTGATCCCCTTAGCCACAAGGGCCACATCTAACTCCCTCTTAAAAATAGCCAATGAACTGTGGCCTCAACTACCCTCTGTGGCAGAGAGTTCCAGAGATTCACCACTCTCTGTGTGAAAAAAGTTTTTCTCATCTCGGTTTTAAAGGATTTCCCCCTTATCCTTAAGCTGTGACCCCTTGTCCTGGACTTCCCTAACATTGGGAACAATCTTCCTGCATCTAGCCTGTCCAACCCCTTAAGAATTTTGTAAGTTTCTATAAGATCCCCTCAATCTCCTAAATTTGTTTTGTTGTCTCTGTACTGTACACTGACAATGACAATTAAAATTGAATCTGAATCTGAATCTGAAATTCTAGAGAGTATAAACCAAGTCTATCCAGTCTTTCTTCATAAGACAGTCCTGACATCCCAGGAATCAGTCTGGTGAACCTTCTCTGCACTCCCTCTATGGCAATAATGTCCTTCCTCAGATTTGGAGGCCAAAACTGTACGCAATACTCCAGGTGTGGTCTCACCAAGACCCTGTACAACTGCAGTAGAACCTCCCTGCTCCTACACTCAAATCCTTTTGCAATGAAAGCCAACATACCATTCCTCCTCATCTCCTTCCTAAAGGAACGTCCTTTAATTCTGAGGTTGTGCCCTCTGGTCCAGGACTCTCCCATCCTCTCCGCGTCCAATCTTCCCTATTTCACTCTCTCCTGGGGCCTTACCTGTAGGAGGGAGGAGAGGAGCAGGGCAGCACCGACCCAGTTGAGGATGGAGGAGTAGTGGTCCAGGAGAGCCTCGTGGCAGCCCCTGGTCCACAGGTTGAGGTCCTCGGGCCCGGGCTGGTAGTTGTAGTGGGCTGAAGGGTCCCTCAGGTGGTGCTGGATGCAGGGCCGGGGGGAGGCTGGGTTACAGCAGCTGAACGGGACACTGTCCATCAGGTACAGGCCTGCAATGTTACTGTGCAGCTGGCTACGGGGGCAAGGAGAGAGGAGAGAGGGGAGGGGAGAGAGGGAGAGAGGGAGAGAGGGGAAGAGAGGGAGAGGGAGGGGGAGAGAGAGAGGGAGAGGGGAGAGGGAGAGAGGGGAGAGGGGAAGGGAGAGAGGGAGAGGAGAGAGAGAGAGAGAGAGAGAGACGGGGCGAGAGAGAGGGGAAGAGAGAGAGAGGGGAAGAGGGAGAGAGGGGAAGAGAGAAGGAGAGGGGGGAAGAGAGGGAGAGGGGAAAAGAGATAATGAGAGGGGAAGAGGGAGAGAGGGGAAGAGGGAGAGAGGGGAAGAGGGAGAGGAGAGGGAAGAGAGATAGAGAGGGGAAGAGGGAGAGAGAGGGGAAGAGGGGAGAGAGGAAGAGGGAGGGAGGGGGAGAGAGGGAGAGAGGGGAAGAGGGAGAGAGAGACGAGGGAGAGAGAGAGGGAAGAGGGAGAGAGAGGGAAGAGGGAGAGAAGAAGGGAGAGAGAGAGAAGAAGGGAGAGAGAGAGAGAAGAAGGGAGAGAGAGAGGGGAAGAGGGAGAGGGGAGAAAGTGGGAAGGAGAGAAGGAAGGAAGAGAGAGGAGAGAGGAAGGAGGGAGAGAGGGAGAGAGGGGGAGAGAGGGAGAGAGGGAAAGAGGGAGAGAGGGAGAGAGGGAGAGAGAGGGGAAGTGAGGGAAAGAGGGAGAGAGGGGAAGAGGGAGTGAGAGAGGGGAAGAGGGAGGGAGGGGAAGAGAGGGAGAGAGGGAAAGAGAGGGAGAGGGGGAGGGAGGGAGAGGGGAAGAGAGAGAGAGAGGGGAGAGAGGGGGAGAGGGGAGAGAGAGGAAGAGAGGGAGAGAGGGAGAGAGAGAGAGGGGAGAGAGGGAGAGAGAGGGAGAGAGGGGAAGAGGGAGGTGAGAGGGGAAGAGAGAGGGGAAGAGGGAGAGAGGGGAAGAGGGAGAGAGGGGAAGAGGGAGGGAGAGAGGGGAGAGAGGGAGAGGGGGGAAGAGGGAGAGAGGGGAAGAGGGAGAGAGAGGGAGAGTGAGATAGACACAGGGGTTCAATATGGGGGATAAATATATTGATACAGCAAGGAATCAGACATGAAGCACGGTGGCGTAGGGGTAGAGTCACTGCCTCACAGCGCCAGAGACCCGGGTTCGATCCTGACCACGGGTGCTGTCTGTACGCAATTCGCTCTGTGAGTCCCCTCCGGATTTCTTCCCACATCCCAAAGCCCTACCTCATAGAAACATAGAAACATAGAAATTAGGTGCAGGAGTAGGCCATTCGGCCCTTCGAGCCTGCACCGCCATTCAATATGATCATGGCTGATCATCCAACTCAGTATCCCGTACCTGCCTTCTCTCCATACCCCCTGATCCCCTTAGCCACAAGGGCCACATCTAACTCCCTCTTAAATATAGCCAATGAACTGTGGCCTCGACTACCCTCTGTGGCAGAGAGTTCCAGAGATTCACCACTCTCTTTGTGTGTGAAAAAAGTTCTTCTCATCTCGGTTTTAAAGGATTTCCCCCTTTATCCTTAAGGTGTGACCCCTTGTCCTGGACTTCCCCAACATCGGGAACAATCTTCCTGCATCTAGCCTGTCCAACCCCTTAAGAATTTTGTAAGTTTCTATAAGATCCCCTCTCAATCTTCTAAATTCTAGAGAGTATAAACCAAGTCTATCCAGTCTTTCTTCATAAGACAGTCCTGACATCCCAGGAATCAGTCTGGTGAACCGTCTCTGCACTCCCTCGCGAGCAATAATGTCCTTCCCCAGATTTGGAGACCAAAACTCGGTACACGGTTGACAATGAACTAAAGGGAACGTGGGTCCCAGTGCCTTTAGAATGTGGGAGGGAAACCAGAGCACCCGGAGAAAACCCACGAGGGCCACAGGAAGAACGTGGAAACTCCACACACACACACACACACACACATGCGGGCACACACACACACACACACACACACTGATAAATGTGCCCATGTTGACAAACATGCACACATCCCGATACACACGCAGGCAGATACACGCACACACATGACAGGTCTATGATTGTCTACCAAGGTACCGTGAGAAGCTGTGTTTTGCATGCTATCCAAACAGATATACCATACTAGTAATCACTACAATCATATCAAACATTTATACGATTGCATTGATCATATCATATCACACACACACACACATACACACAGTCAGAAAAACACACACACAGACAGACACACACGCATAGACACACACACGTATAGATACACATACAGTCGGAGAAACACACACACACATACAGAGACACACATAGACAGACAAACACACACATATACAGACAGATACACAGACACACACACATATACAGACAGAGACACACACAGAGACACACACACAGACAGAGAAATACATACATAAAGTTACACACACAGAGACAGACACACACATACAGATGCACACATAGACAGACAGACACACACACATACTGACAGATACACAGACAGACACACACAGACACACACATATTGAGACACACACGCATACACACACACAGACAGACACACACACACACACAGACAGAGACACATTCGTACAGAGAGACACATACATAAGAGAGAGAGACACACACAGACATATGGACAGACAGACACACACAGACAGACACACAGAGACACACACACACAGACAGGCACACACACACACACACACACACACAGACACACACACAGACAGACATATTCATACAGAGACACACACACATACATACATAAAGAGAGAGACACAGACACACAGACAGACAGACATATTCATACAGAGACACACACACATACATACATAAAGAGAGAGACACAGACACACAGACAGACAGACACATTCATACAGAGAGACACACACACACACATACATAAAGAGAGAGACACAGACAGACAGGTGCACATAGTCACAAAAAGACCCACAGAGACAGATACCCTGAGATACAGACACATTCATACAGAGAGAGAGACACACACACACGCACAGACAGATGCACAGACACACAAAGACCGAGAGACAGATATCCTGAGATAGACACACACACAGATAGACACATTCATACAGAGAGAGACACACACAGACAGACCCACAGAGACAGATACCCTGAGATGGACTCACACACAGACAGAAACACACACATATAACCATATAACCATATAACAATTACAGCACGGAAACAGGCCATCTCGGCCCTACAAGTCCATGCCGAACAAATTTTTCTTTCCCTTAGTCCCACCTGCCTGCACTCATACCATAACCCTCCATTCCCTTCACACAGACAGATAGATACCCTGAGATAGACTGACACACACACGAACATAGGCAGAGACAAGCACTGGAGTGCCCCATCCTCTACTACAGATCCCTGTCCACCCACCGACACTCACTCAGGGCCGGGGGTCGGGATCGAACCCGGGTCCCCCCAGGCGCCGAGAGCCAGCGCTTTAACCCGCTGAGCCACCGGCCCGGCCCAGGTGGGAGCTGCCGCGCCAGCCCGCCCCATATCCCCGCCTGGCTCCATATCACCAGCCCCATATCCCCACCAGCCTGGCCCCATATCCCCACCGGGCCCCATATCCCCACCCCATATCCCCGCCTGGCCCCATATCCCGGCCCCATATCCCAGCCTGGCCCCCATATCCCCCACCACCCCGGCCCCATATCCCCACCCAGCCCCCATATCCCCACGGGCCCCATATCCCGGCCAAGCCCAGCCACCCATATCCCCGCCCTGGCCCCATATCCCCACCACCCCGGCCCCATATCCCGGGCCCATATCCCCACCGGGCCCCATATCCCCACCACCCCGGCCCCATATCCCCGCTCACTCTCGCACTCGGCTGTCGTTGAGGTCCAGGAAGCGCTGGCTGATCCACTGGACATGGAACCAGTCTGTGGGCCCCCACGGACCCCGCAGCAGCCGAGCCCGGCCGGTAGCTGGTCGACGGAGCGCTTGAGGAGGCAGCGGCCCGGGGAGTCGGTGCGGCCGTAGGAGCGGAGAGCGTAGGCGAGGCCCTGGCTCAGGCCCGGCTCTAGGCCCCAGGCCCAGCTCCAGCCCCCAGGCGGCGGCGGCCACTGCGCTCAGGCCCAGCGCCCAGGCCGGGGCCACAGGGCGGCCCAGGCGGGCAGGCGGGCCGGCCCCCGGCCCCAGGCTAGGGCCTAGCGGCACAGGCCGCCCGCCAGCAGGGGCGCTCAGGCCGCCGGCCGCCCGCCACCAGCAACGCCGGCGGCAGGGCAAGGGCCTCGGGCCCGGCCTCCCCGTCCTCCGGGCAGAGGGAGGCGCCTCAGCTCGCAGCCCAGCCACAGGCCCAGGCCCAGGGTCAGGCCACCTGCCGCTGCTGCAAGCCCGCGACACGGGCCGCTGGGACCCCAGCAGCGCCATGGCGGGCCCGGGCCCGACAAACGGAGAGCTAGTACTGGACCGGGCATCACCGGAGAGGGGGACGGGGGGGAGGGGAGAGAGGGGGGGCCGGGGACAGAGGGGGGGGAGAGGGGGGAGAGGACCTGGGGGACTGGGGGAGAGAGAGAGGGGGCCCGGGGGATAGAGGGGAGAGAGAGGGGGCCCGGGGACTGGGGGAGAGAGGGGGGGAGAGAGGGGGGACGGAGAGGACTGAGGGAGAGCGGAGAGGAGAGGGGGACTGAGGATAGAGGGAGAGAGAGGGGCCCGGAGGGGGAAGAGAGGGAGAGAGAGGGGGGGACGGAGACTGGGGGGAGAGGAGGGGGCCCGGGAATGAGGGGGAGAGAGAGAGGGGGCCCGGGGATGAGGGAAGAGAGAGAGGGGGGGCCGGGGACTGAGAAGAGGGGAGGAGAGAAGGGGGCCCGGGGAGAGGGGGGAGAGAGAGGGGGCCCCGGGGAAGACTGGGGGGGGGAGAGAGAGGGGGCCCCGGGGACTGAGGGATAGAGAGGAGGGGGCCGGGGAGGAGAGGGGGAGGAGGGGACAACCAAAGTCAGAAGGGGAGAGAGGGGGCCCGGGGACTGGGGGAGAGAG
>NW_026575476.1:0-46473 GCF_028641065.1 Leucoraja erinaceus
CGCTGGACAAGTGCTGTAGTCCAGTGGGATTTTCAGAGGATGGATGCTGACATGGTGTGCGACGGTTCGTTTATAATAATGCCAGTCCCAGAAGTGGTTTGTGCAGAATCTGCAACCCAGGGGCTTGAATTTCCCATGGCACGGATGACTTGTGCCCGACTCCGAGTGTTAATAATTCTGGGTCACTGGGGAATACCATCGAAGTTTCAACAACCATGTCATGGAGTATTGGGAAACCATGGCTGCGTAGGTCAGTCGGGTACTATCAAAATACCCGAAGCAGAGTCCTTTTGTACTGTGCGTAGTCCCCGACTGATGAGGCAGAAGGGAAGAAATACATAGAAAATAATTTCACGAATCCAGCGCGAACGCATTTGCACCCCAGGGTCTGGTTCCCAAGCGACATACATAGGACATCACCCAAACACCTGGTGATTTAGCGTTGATGCAAATAATCGATATCTGGCGTGTCATATAGCTTGATAGTTTTATTGAAACTTTTTAATATAAAAATCTAATCGACGTTGTCATTAAATTTATGTGACCTGGTGTCTGTCACTGTATTTAGCTTACCTGGCAGGTAAGTTGCTGATAGTCAAATACATCTTTGGACACACCATTGCCAAATTGTGTTGACCAACTTGTCGAATGATACCGACTTTATGCCGCCCATATGGTTAATGTAGGCCACCACCGTAGTATAGTCTATTTATAACAGTATATGCAAGTGCTTTAAATCCGTAAAATTCACCCAAACATTTTTAGATAATTAATGCCCAGTATAAGTGGTAACCCCACCATTGTCTTTCTGATATTACTTCAGTGGGTAACTTCATGAGACGCTCAATGACAACCTGTATGTCGTTTTTGATACTAAGGTCCGAATTATGTAGACAGAAATGCTACCATTTTCCCAATTACTCTGTTACTTGTCGAGTAGTTGGTAGTTTGTTGACCATTAATTTGTTGCATGTTTGTGCCAATTCAACTATGTTGTCTCTTGGCAACATTATAGTCACGTAGACTGAATTAATTATGAAGCCCAAGATAGTCCAAGAAAGAGCTCTATATGCTGGTAGGAACCAGACCCCCATACCTCCATGGTTATTGGCGGTTTTGGCTTTTCTGTTTTCTGAGTGCTTTGTTCTGACGACGTGCTGGCGATGTTGGGGGGAGGCGCATTTTCCAGGGGGTCCGCGGCGGGCCCTCATCTAAAAAAGATCTTTGGGGATAATGCGGCCCCAAGTGTTCACCAGTCCCATATTCTAGACGTCGACTGGTGGATGCCGTGTGGTGCTGCCGCTTGGGTATCGGAGGTCGTGGTTTGCTCGTTCCGGGGCCTGCCCTCATGAGGCCGAAGGTTTTTGATGCCTCTTCCATCTCCTTCAGCTTTTTGTTCAGATCTTTCCCAAACAGCAGTGAGTCAGCCTCCGCAGCTGGGGCTTTGCACAAGCCAGCAAATTTGGGATTGAGGGCAGGTCTTATATTTTCCCTCCGGAGATTGTTGAGTTCGAATTGAGTGGTACACATCAATGCCAGCACATCCTGCTGGCATGTATTCATCTCCGTTGGCTCCACAGAACGAGCAAAGGCTGTGATAGCTGACGTCAGGAGCCTTAGGATCCGCTGTAGCTTGAGTTCTTGTGCCCGAATAGGGGCCCCCACATTTCCCCAGATTTGGCTGTTGAGGCATTTTACCTTAAGGGCCTCACAGTTCTCTGGTGCTGTATGTTCTTCCAGCACCACGGCGAGCACCTCTTCCAGTAGAGGTTTATTGGATAGGTGGTTAATACTGGCTGCCATTTTTGGCTCCAGCGGTGCTCCAGCCCGTGGGGTTGCTACGAAGCGGTCCACGCCCAACAGCTGTTCCTGTTCCTGCACCCCATGCATACTCCCGATTGCGTCCGCCTGCCCCTGTTCCAGACCAACCCTGCCCTGGTCACCAATGCTAGCCTCCTGGTATGAGGGAGGGCAGTGCACAACACACTGTGGAGGAGGTACCTGTCCTTTGTCCCCGGGAGCGCTGCTGTTCCCGGTGGACCATTTCCTCCAGAAGCTGCTAAATGCAGCTCAGGCGGCTGTCTCTCTTCTGCTTTGGTGGAGACATGCCCCCCTCCGACGAATCGGAGACGACCGGCCGATTGGTCTTCCTGGCCGCTTTCCCAGTCCGCCGTGCAGGCTCTGGCGAGACTGGGCTTGGTTCGGTCTCGGGGATAGCAAACCGCTCTGAGAGCGACGCTGCCGCCGGCTGCTGCCCCGCTGGTAGAGTTGGAGCGGGGCAGTTTCTCTTTGAGAGTTTTCTGCGTTGTGACAGGTTTTCTGAAAGCCTGCAAGACACCACTGCAACTCACCTCTGTTATCCAATGCCCAAGAGCCGCTCCTGCAGCTCAGGCGGCTGTCTCTCCCCCTCCTGGGTGGAGAGACATCCCCGTCCGATGTCGGAACCACCGGCCGGTTCTTGCATGTACATCCAGCCCGCTGCTCAGGCGCTAGCGGGGCTGGGCTCGGTCGCGGTGTCAGGGTAGCGGACCGCCCGGTAAGCGGTCCTACCGCCTGTTGCTGTCCCCGCAATGGAGACGCTCCTCCGTGGTCGAGCGGGCAGGTGCTGGTGGCTGTCTTTCCACCTGGGGGTGGAAAAAACGTCCCGTCCTATGAGTCGGAACCACCGGCCCGACGCCTCTGTGGCGTTCTTCCCAGCCCGCTGCTGAGGCGCTGACGGCTGGGCTTGGCGCAGTGTCGGGAGCGGAGCGCTGGTTAGCGGTCCTACCGCGGTGATGCTGCCCCCGCGATGGAACGGTCTTCCGTGGAGTCGAGCGGGGGTAGGACTGCACCGTTGGTGCCCCCTGGATGAAGGTGAATCGTGCGGGGACAGGTCTCCCTCGCTGCTGCCCCCGCGAAAATGAGCTCGAGCGGGGACAGGTCTCTCTCTCTCCGTTGTCGCCCCTGTGTGGAGTGGTACCGGCACCGGCACAGCGCCCTGTCCGTGGTTCGCCGTGTGTGCGGTCCTGGTGGCGTCTTCCCCCCCCCCCCCCCCCCCCCCCCCCCCCCCCCCCTTCCGCGAACGGAACACTCTTTCCCCGGAGTCCAAGGGGGCCGCTTGTTTGCCCTACGGGGAACAAGCAGACGCGAGGGGCTGTTAGAATAAAGGTAAGTACTTACCTAAAGCATCGTTTTTCAGGTTGTAGCGGGAGCCCTGACTCCCGCCTCCGCTGTTGCCTGCTGAAACGTAATGTCGCACATGCGTGCTGAGTCGGGCTGTTCACGTAGTCACTCACTTGACTCCGAAGTAAAATCATAGAATAAAAGTGTTAGATTCTAAAGATGGAATTAAACAATGATGCGATCAAAATCGGTTTGCTTTTACCTTGTAGGTTTCAACAGCTTCTTTAACCGGCATGAAGCGGTGATCAGAGTCTGTGTTCCCGCCCAGCTGCACAAATCAGGCAGATCAGCTTCTTGGCCGTTTCACAAAACAGCTTCAGTTCTTCCTGATGTTCCTCGCACTGAAGTTTACTTTCCTTCCCTGTCCGATTCAGGCTCAGTGATCGAGCTTTCTCAGACAGTCTCGCCGAGGCCCGACTCAGCCTGAGGGTGCGGTCTGTAAACTCCTCTCTACATTCCGGACAGGAGTTTCTCCCCTCGCTGTCCCAACTCTGTGTGATACAGGAGCGGCAGAAGCAGTGCCCACACTCCAGTGCCACCGGATCGGTGAAGAAATCCAGGCAGATGGGACAAACTATCTCCTCGGTTAAACTCTCGACCGGGTCTTTCGCAGCCATTTTAACCTCCACTTCCTGGTTCAAAACGCATTCCCATTCGCTGAAACTGCTGACGCCCTGCAGTAATTAATTGGAGCGCTGGAGGCTGAAGTTCATGGGATCAAGAGGTGAATGGATAGGGTGAATGCACAGTCTTTTACCCGGAGTAGTGGAGTCGATAACTAGAGGACACAGGTTTGTGGTGAGGGGTGCAAGATTTAATCGCAACCTGAGGAATAATATTTTCATACAGAAGGTCGTGGGGAAATGGAACAAGCTGCCAGAGGAGGTAAGTGAGGCTGGACAACAACGTGTGGGCGGGCTTTAGGACCCGGGGGAGCCCGGAGCTGTGCAACAATCAATGAAAGGGGCGGGGCCCGGCTGAGGGGAGGCGGAGCTCAGCCCCGTCAATCACAGCCCTGACCAGGATGCCGATGTCATTTGTAATCAGCTTCGGGTAAATTGCATTCCCTTAAACTAAAGTTGTTCCAGTTAAATGGGTGATTGGAACGTGAGTTTGACCATAAAATGCCTACAAAAAAAAACAGAAAGCGTTGTCGGCATTCAGCAGGTCGGGCAGTGTATAGTATCTGGAAAGGGAAGGGTTAATATTCCTGTGGTCATATGGAGAAGCAGATTGAACCACTGCCTCACGGGGCCTGAGACCCGGGTTCGATCCTGACCATGTTCACTGTTCGGAGTGTGCACATTCTCCATGTGACCGCGTGGGTTTCCTCCGGGTGCTTCGGTTATCTCCCACATTCAAAGGACATGCGGGTTTGTAGGCTAATTGGCCCTCTGTAAATTGCCCCATGTATGTTGAGAGTGAGCGGGAAGGTCGGATAACAGAGACCAAGTGTTAATTGGTGATCGATGGTCGATGTGGACTCGGCGGGCCGAAGGGCCTACTTCTATGCTGTATCACTAAAGTAAAGTAAGCTTCACTGGTCAGAAAATCAACCTTGCACTGCCGCTCAACGGAGAAAACAAGTCGGCATTAATACTGCACAGGAACAGGCCCTTCAACACACAATGTCTAGCTTATGGAAGGACCATTCAGAAGCCTGATAACAGAGGGGAGGAGGCTGGTCCTGAGGCTGGTAGTAGGCGCTTTCAAGATTCTGTACCTTGTGCCCGACAAGAACAGTGAGAAGAAGGAATGACCGGGGTAGAACAAGTATTTGATTATGTTGGCTGCTTTTCCATGATGAGGGATGATCTTAGAAGAGATGTAAAAAATCATGAGAGGATCAGATCGGGTAGACGCACAGAGCCTCTTGCCCAGAGGAGGGGCATCAAGTATCAGAGGACATAGGTTTAAGGTGAGGGTGGAAAGGTTTAATAGGAACCTGAGGGGTAACTTTGTTCACGCAATGGGTGTTGGGTGTATGGAATGAGCTGCTGGAGGGGGTAGATGAGGCGGGTACAATCGCAACGTTTCAGAAGCATTTAGACAGGTACATGGATAGGACAGGTTAGAGGGATGTGGGCCAAACGCTGGCAGTGCAGGTCCGTTCAAGAACCTAATGGTTGTGGGCAATGAACTGAGAATGGGAGCTCTAATGAACCTATCGGTTTTGTTGACGGCCACATAGAACACGACCAGTTCCTCAGCCCACATCAGACTGCAATGCCTCCACCGTATATGCTTCGATCACCACTCCAGCAGCGCGTTCCGGGCACCCACCACCCTGTGTAATAAAACATACCCCGCACATCTCCTTGAAAGACCCCCCTACTGTGGTAAAATCTATTTAGTCCGGTCATCGACTTTTCCACGCTGTGAAAATTGCCCTGAATCATTCCAAGCCGAGAGCAACCCGGCGTAGGGATGCCGAGAACAAAGAGGGACCCGGCGCGGGAACGCCTGCTGCCTGTTGCGGCGGGGCCTGGTTCGCCGCTGCGGGGAAATATAGATTTTTCCATGAACTTCTCGCAACCTAGTCGGGGCCAGAAACGTGGCCACTCCCTCTGTACCGCCCAGGTGACGTCTGTATTGTAAAGGAGTTAAGTCTGACACACTGTAACTTTACGGAGTCTTTAATAAATACACATGTCAAACACGTCCCAGTACTGACTGCATCTAGTCTTCAGGCGTACCGGAACCCAGGGAGGAGCAAGGGGAAGATATCACAGTTAACTGAGATAACTAGGCGTAGTTAGTGGTATTGAGGTAGCTACATTATAGGTTGCATGCATAAACCATCTACATCCTTTCTCTTAGAAATCTAAAATTGAAGTTATAACAGTGGCAGTGTGATTATACAACACATGCAAATTTAAACGAAATCACCGTAACGGCCAGGAGGTTTGACAACCCGACCCGAGCGTGTGCGTACAGCACCATCACCCTCTCCACCAGATAGAAGAGGAGGCGGAGCAGTCGCAGCCGGGAAGGAGAAAGTCGGCGGAGACCCAACCGGGAATGCGGGAGGTGACCCAACCGGCACAGGTGATCCAGGAGGAGGATACGGGGGAGAAGGAGGAGACGGAGAACGAGCAGGGGAGGAGATCATCTGCCCGAACCCAGGAAGCACAGAGGGAGGAGAACGCGGCAAGCGAACTGACCGGGGCATGCAGGGAGCTGTGGGGTAATTAGTAATGACAGGCTCGAAACGCAACGGAGGAGCATTGGGATCCGCAGGAGGAGGCTGAGGCTCGTTAACGGCCATCAGGTGCTGGCGGCTCCGGCGGTAGACAGTTCCATCAAAGTCCACCAGGTAAGATCTCGGGGAATCGTCCACACCAACAACGGTTGCGAGTCGGGAGAATCCGGTGGATGTCTGCATGCGGCCGACCTGGCCAGGCAGTAGTGGTGAGAGCGGGCGGCCGGACTTGTCGTGGGAGCGGCGCTGTACCTCATGCTTGTGAGCAATCCGTTGCTGGACGGCGGCAGGCTGGAGGATTGTTGGGCGATCGGCATCGGTGGGCGAAGCTCGCGGGACATCAGACGCTGGGCAGGGGTCGCATGGTCGGGTCCCGTGAGATATTGCCAAGGTTGAGTAGACCCAGGTAGAAGTCACCAATGGAGATACGAGACTGCTGGAGCAAATTCTTGGCACTGCGGACAGCTCGCTCGGCCAGGCCGTTGCTCTGCGGGCATTCGCTGCTGCTGGTATAGTGAGTGAGTTTCCACTTCACAGCGAAAGCCTGGAATTCTGCACTGGTGAACTGACGGCCGTTGTCGGTCTGCAAGCGGACCGGGGAACCAAAGGTAGCAAAGTGTCTGCCTAGCTTATTGATAACCATTTCAGAGGTGATAGCAGGGAGAAGGCCCACTTCAAACCAGTTGGAGTATAAATCAACAACACCAGGTGGTGCTTGCCTCGCCATTCGAATATGTCAGCAGCCAGCGAGGTCCAGGGCATGGCAGGCGCAGACTGCTGCGGAAGCGGATGGCGCTGCTGATGTGCAGTAAGAGTGTTGCAATCAGGACAGGAGGCTACTCGGGCTTTAATGTACTTGGCCATGCCGGGCCAATAGTATTGTTCCTGGGCATGTGAGACGGTGGCATCGGCTCCGGGATGCCCCATGTGGGCAGCATTGTAGTACAAGTCGTATAGGGAGGCAGGGACCACCACCCTGTGACCCTTGATGATGATGTCCTCCCGGAGCACAAGCTCGTCGCGGACCAGAAAGAAAGGGTGGGCGCCCGCAGGCAATGAGGTGCGTCTGCTGGGCCACCCGCGCTGGATCACAGCTGCGAGCTGCTGCAGGCCGGGGTCGTTGGCGGTGTGCTCAAACAGGCACTGCAGCTGTTTAGCGGGAACAACGTTGACATTGAGTACCTGCAGATCCTCCTGCTCGTAGGGGTGCCTGTCACAGGAGGACCGGGGGGCCCGGGAGAGCGCGTCGGCCACATGCATCTCGGTGCCCCTCTTGTACACGATCAGAAAGTCGAACCGCCTGAGCTGTAACATCATGCGCTGGAGTCTAGCTGGACCGATGTGGATAGGCTTAGTGAGGATGGTCACCGAGGGTTGATGATCCGTCTGGACGGTGAACCTAGTACCGAAAAGGAAGTATTTGAACTTGGAGCAGGCGAATACAATCGCAAGAAGCTCCTTCTCGATTTGTGCATAGCGCTGCTCCGTGTCTGTCATGGTACGCGAGGCATAAGACATGGGCTGCAGCGAGCCGTCATCATGGAGTTGCAGGCAGGCCGCGCCGAGTCCGAATCGGGAAGCATCACACGTAACTACAATAGTACGTTGCAGATCGAAAAACTTGAGATTCGGTGTGCTAATCAGCTTTGTTTTGAGAAAGTCGAAAGCCTGCTTGTGTTGGGGAAACCAGGACCAGGCGATGTCTTTTTTCATCAGTTGACTCAGGGTTGCGCTCAACTCGCTGAGGTCGGGAATATACTTTCCCAAGTTATTGACCATGCCCAGGAAACGCTGCAGGCTGGTCACGTCCAAAGATCTTATAGCGAAGCAAGATAGGCCACTCCTGCTAAATGCAATGGACTGACGTGTAGTACGCTATGGAGGGGATCATGGGCATTTTCCACGCCCATTTTAGCAACCTGAGCCTACCTAACCCGACCCGACTCGCACTGTAATCAATGTTGCGGGGCAACAGTTTGTGTGGGTCAGATTCATAAATCTGTCAGTTCAAACTTCTTGTCAAGAATAAAAATTGATTCTGGTAATTGTCTTTTCTAATGTTTTTTAAATCATTTCTTTTTAAATGGCTCACAAGCCGTGTTTGAGTTGATTTTGTAGTAACCGGAATCGACCCGACTCGCAGGGTGATTGACAGGGGGGGACTTTTTGTGCGTGATATAGGGTTAGATTCATAATTCTGTTAGTTCATAATTCTGTTGATTCTTGTTAAAGAATAAAATGTTTATAAACACACATACATGAAAATTATATAAATGTATATAACACACACAATTATATTTCTTCTAATCCAATAATGAACTTTATTTCAGACTAGACAAGGGACATTAAATAAGAAACATTGTAAATAAGAAACATTGTCTTGGGGCACTCTCTCTCCCCGCTGCCCCGGGCCCCGCACTCTCTCTCCCCGCTGCCCCGGGCCCCGCACTCCCTCTCCCCGCTGCCCCGGACCCCGCACTCCCTCTCCCCGCTGCCCCGGACCCCGCACTCCCTCTCCCCGCTGCCCCGGACCCCGCACTCCCTCTCCCCGCTGCCCCGGGCCCCGCACTCTCTCTCCCCGCTGACCCGGGCCCCGCACTCTCTCTCCCCGTTGCCCCGGACCCCCGCCCTCTCTCTCGCCATTGCCCCGGACTCCGCACTCTCTCTCCCCGCTGCCCCGGACCCCGCACTCCCTCTCCCCGCTGCCCCGCTGCCCCGCACTCCTTCTCCCCGCTGCCCCGGGCCCCGCACTCCCTCTCCCGCTGCCCCGGGCCCCACACTCCTTCTCCCCGCTGCGGATCCAATCTTTGGCCGGAAGCAAGAAGGCGGGAGCAAGATGGCGGAACAAGATGGCGGAGTCAGGTTGCTAAAATGTGCCCTATAATCACCCATGAATCCGCCCATGAGCGTACCTCACGTTTGCGTGAGAGTAACCCATCTTGCTCTGCTATAAGATCTTTGGTCACGTGGTCGGGGCAGGCAGCTCGGGGATAGCGTTGGTCTTCTGCGGATCAGGTTTCAGCCCGTGGGCTATGAAGATGTGGCCAAAATAGGGTACTTCAGCTACATGGAACTTGAACTTCGACGGGTTAAGTTTTAAGTTGATCTGGCGAGCGCGGTCTAGAATCAGTCGGAGGTTGTGGTCGTGCTCAGCAGCATCTTTCCCATAAACCAGGATGTCATCCACGATAATGGCACATGGCAGGCCGGCAAACAGTTGTTCCATGGAGCGTTGAAACTTTTCGCTGGCAGAGTTGATGCCGAACAGCATCCACAAAAATTTGAATCTTCCGAAGGGGGTGCCAAAAGTGATCAAGTCTGAGGAGTGTTTGTCTAGAGGTATTTGCCAGAATGAGCTCCTAGCAACAAGGACAGAGAGCACCGTGGCCTGACCGACCTGGGCAGCAACATCTTCTACAGTCCTCATAGGGCAATGAGGACGTCTTATTGCCAGATTTAAATCTTTGGGGTTGATGCACACCCGTATCTCGCTCTTACCCTTCTTCATGCTGGCGACCATGGTGGAGACCCACTCGGTGGGTTCGCTGACAGCTGCACGCACTCCCATGTCAACCATCGTTGGCAGATTCCGCCGGCTCGACGACCTGGTCGTTGTCATCCAGGACTGCTGGATTGTAAGTGAAAGACCGAGCGCACTTCATGGCATCCGGCCCGGCAAGGTTCAGCAGTAGTGAGGCTTTGACCTCATCAGGGTCGTGTCGGTGCACGATGTTGACGAAGTGGTTATAGTCCATCACGAAAGTAGCCCATCGCTCCGCAATGTCAGCGTCAAAGACAAGGGGAGAGGGCTTGCGGCACGAGAATGCCATGGTAAATGGGGAATTAGAACTAGTAAAACTAGTAGCAAATAAAACCCGATGAACAGGAGGCGCGCGTTTAACTTACTGACACCGTGTAAAGGAGTTAAGTCTGACACACTGTAACTTTAATGAGTCTTTAATAAAGGCACATGCTAAACACGTCACAGTACTGACAGCATCTAGTCTTCAGGCGTACTGGAACCAAGGGAGGAGCAAGGGGAAGATATCAGTTATACTGAGATGACTAGGCATGGTTAGTGGTATTGATGTAGCTACATTATAGGTTGCATGCATAAACCATCTACAAATATGATCATCGCTGATCATCCAACTCAGTATCCTGTACCTGCATTCTCTCCATACACCCTGATCCCTTTAGCCACAAGGGCCACATCTAACTCCCTCTTAAATATAGCCAAAGAACTGTGTCCTCAACTACCTTCTGTGGCAGAGAACTCCACCGATTCATCACTCTCTTTGTGAAAATTGTTTTTCTCATCTCGGTCTTAAAATATGCCCCCTTTATCCATCAACTGTGACTCCTTGTTCTGGACTTCCCCAACATCGGGAACAATCCTCCTGCATCTACCCTGTCCAACACTAAGCATTTTGTAAATTTCTATAACTCATCTAAACGACCCTAATACCCTCTAAACATCCCCAAAACGCTCTCAACACCTATGCAACCCTCTAAATCATCTGAACATCTCTGAACACCTCTGAATCGCTCGAAACCTGTCTAAAGACCTCTAAACCCCTCCAACGCCCTATAACCCCCTCTGAACCCTTCTAAACGCATATGAACCCTTTCAAATCTCTCTAAACCCCTCCAAAGTGCTAAACCTCTATAAACACCTCTACCCTCCGACCCCTCTGAACACATCTAAAACCCCTCTAATCCGCTCTAAACAACTCTGGACCAATCTATACGCATCTAACCCACGTTAAACCCCTCTTATCCCACCTGAACCCCTCGAAAGCCCTCTAATCCCCTCTAAACCCATTAAACCCCTCTAAACTACTCTAAACCAATCTAAACACATCTCAACTACTCTAAACCATTCTAAACAACTCTAAACATCTCCAAAAGCCTCTGATCAACTCTAAACCCTTCTGAACCCCTCTGAACACCTCTGAACCACTCAGAACCCCTCTAAATCACTCAAAATCACACCACGCCGCTCAAAACACCTCTGAACACGTATGTACCCATATAAGCATCTCTATACTCCTCTGAACCCCGCCCATATATATCCCTCTAAACCCCATCTTAACGCCCTTAAATCCCTCTCATCCCCTCTAAACCACTCGGGACCCTTCTAAACCCCTCTAAACCATCTGGACATCTCTGCACCCCTCTAAACCCCTCGAAAACCTCTAAACTCCTCCAACCGCCTCTAACCCTCTCTGGGCCCCTCTAAACGCCTCTGAACCCCTCTAAACCCTTCCAAAGAGCTAAACTTCTATAAACACCTCTGAACCCCTCTGTCTCCTCAGATTCTGGTGAACTTCTACCGCTGCACCATCGAGAGCATCCTTACCAAATGTCTCACAGTATGGCATGGTAACCGCTCTGTCTCCGACCGGAAAGCACTGAAGAGGGTGGTGGGAACTGCCCAACGCATCACCGGTTCCTCACTGTTTTAAAGAGGGAACTGCAGATGCTGGAGAATCGAAGGTTACACAGAAAAGCTGGAGAAACTCAGCGGGTGCAGCAGCATCTATGGAGCGAAGGAAATAGGCAACGTTTCGGGCCGAAACCGTCTGAAGAAGGGTTTCGGCCCGAAACGTTGCCTATTTCCTTCGCTCCATAGATGCTGCTGCACCCGCTGAGTTTCTCCAGCTTTTCTGTGTAACCACCGGTTCCTCACTCCCGTCCGTTGAGTCTGTCCAAAGCAAGCGATGTCTGCGAAGGCAGCGCCGCGTCGTCAAAGCCTGCTCTCAACCCAGCCACGGCCTGTTTACCCTCCTCCCATCCGGGAGGCGTTACATGTCTCTCCGTTGCCGGACCAGCAGGTCCAGGAACAGCTTCATCCCTGCGGCTATTACATTACTTAACTCTGCACCTCGGTGATTGCCAGTCACCTCTCTAAACTCCTCTAACCCCTTATAAACACCTTTAAACCCATCTAAGCCCTTCTAACCCCCACTGAACACCTCTAAACACCACTAAGCACCTCTCAACCACTATAAACCATTCGAGCCCATATGAGCACATCTGAACCCTGTATACCCCTCTAACACACTCTAAACCCCTCTAAACACTTCCAAACTACTCTGGTTCCCTCCGAACCCACTAAGCCTATCTTAGCCCATTTAAACCCCCCTAAACACATCCGAACACATCTGAACCTCTCTAAACCCAACACAAGCCATCTAAACCCCTCAAAACACAACTGCACCCCTCTAAACCCCTCCAAACCACTATATACACGTCTAAATCAGTCTGCACCCTTCTGAACACCTTTGAAACGCTGTAAACCCCCTCTGAACACCGATGAACCGCTGTAAACCCCCTCTAAACCCATCTAAACCGCTCTCAACCTCTCTAAACCCCACTGAATCCCTCTGAACCACTCAAGACCCCTCTAAATCATTCCATATCCATCTGAAACCTGAAACCATCTAAACCCCTCTAAATCCCTCCAAACCACTCCAAACCCCTCGAAACGACACGAAACCCCTCGCAACCCAATGACACCCGTCTAAACACGTCTACACATCTGAAACCCGCTGTAAACTAAACCAAACCCCTCTAAACCCCTCTAAAACCCTCTAAATCGTAAAAAAACCCTACGGTTTCAGGTCTGGGTGAAGGATGGTGAACAATATAAAAACTCATCTCCTATCTCCTATCTGCTAATCTCTCTCTTGCTCTTTTCGTTCTTACTTCTCTTCCTCACTCGCTCTTTCACGTTTTACAAACAGTACACGTTCTTCTACTCCCTATTATCTTTCCCTCGTTAATTTCTTTAATAACAATTTAAATTGAAGACGCACATAGAATGTATCATGTCAACATATTTGGCTCCTGAGGTACCACTGTATTGTACTACTTCCAGTAAATAAAATCAAAAAAAAAATAAACCGCTGTAAACTCCTCTACACCCCAAGAAACCTGCTCGAAACCCCTCTAAACCCTTCGAAACCACTACTAATCCCCTCTGAACAGCTCGCGACCCCCTCTGGTCACCTCTAAACCGCTCTAACCCCATCTAAATCCATCTAAACCCCTCTAAACTCCTCTACACTCATCTAAATCCCGCCAGACCCCTCTAATCAACTCTGAACCGCTCTAAGTACCTCTAAACACCGCTCAACCCTCTGAATAACTCTGAACCCCTCTAAATCCCTTCAAACCTGTCTAAGGATCTCAAAACCCCTCCAAATGCCTCTGACACACTCGCTAAACCCATCCAAACAACTAAACCTCTGTAAACCTCTACAAATATCTATAAACCTCTATAAACACTTGTGGACACCTCTAATACCCCCCCCCCCCCCAAAGCCCCTCTAATCCCAGTCCGAAGCTCTCTGGACATATCTGAATGGCTACAAAACCCATCTGAACTCCTCTGGGCCTTTCTAAACGCCTCTAAACCCATTTAAACCCTTCTAAACCTACCCGAACCCCTCTAAAACCCTCTAATCCTCTGTAAACACCTCTAAACACCTCTAAACAAATCTAAACACATATTTTTCCCTGGTAACCACTCTAGACCCCCCTAAACGCCTCTAAACCGCCTCAAACCTCGCTGAACACGCCTGTAAACCTCTCTAAACATCTATAATTAATTCCAAACCTCTCTAAACCCCTCTGAACCGCTCAAACATACTCAAAACCACGTACACCGTTCTAAACCCCTTCAAACCACTCGACACCCATCTAAATCCCTCCAAACACCCCGAAACCTCTGCAAATACGTCTACACACCCCTAGACGCCCCTCTAAGCCCCTCCAACCCCCCTCTAAACCCCCCTAAACCCCTCTGAACCACTCAACACCCCTCTGAGCCCCTCCGAATCACTCTAAATCCCTCTAAAACTGTCTAAGCACCACTACTCCCCCAACCCCGCTAACCCCCTCCGAACCCCTCTAATAATCTCTGAACCACTCTAAACACTCTAACCCCTCCCCAAAACCACTCCAACCCCTTCTAAACCGCTCTAAACCTCTAAAACCTTCTAACCCCACTATAGCCCTCAAAACAACTTTATACCTCGACACCTCTAAAGCCCTACAAACCCATCTAAAGCGCTCTAAACACCTCTAAAGCCATCCAAACCCATCTAAACCACTATACCACTCCAAACTAATCTACAGCCCTCCAGACCCCTCCAAAGCTCTTTTAACCGCCTATAAAGCCCTCTAAACACCTGTAAAGCCCAATAACCTCTCTAAATCTTTCGAAACCCCTCGAAACCCCTCTAAAACCATCTGACCTCAATAGACACCTCTAAACCACTCGAACCCCCACTTGCTCCATCTAAACCACTCCAACGCCCTCTAAACACCTCTAAACCACTCTAAATCAATCCAAAGCCCTGCCAACGCCTATACATCCCTCGAAAACTCTCTCAAACCCTGGAACCCTATTAAACCACTCTCAACAGCACTACACGCCTCCAAACCACTCTAAACCCCGCTAAACCTCTCGCAACCCCTCCAACCACTTCTAACCCCCTTTGAACCATTCTAACACTCTTTAATTCCCTCTAAACCCCTAGAAACCCATCGAAACCCCTCCAAACCTAAACTGCTTTTACCCCCTCTAAACCCCTCTTAACTGCTCTAAACACCTCAATAGCCCTCTAACACTCTGACCCCCCTCTAAACTCATCTAACTCCCTCCAACCCCCTCTACCCACTTCGAAACTCCTTTTTACACCTCTAAACGCATCTTAACCGCTCTTAACCCATCTAAAGCCATCTAAACACATTTAAACCACTCTAGCGCTCTAACCCTCTGTAAACCGTCCAAAACCCATATAAATCCCTCTAAACCCTTCAAAACTCCTCTAAACACATCTAAAGCGGTCTAAACCACTCTAAACCCCCTAGCAATCCATCGAAACCACTCCAGATCTATCGAGGTCATACGAGACCCATCTAAATCCCTCTAAATACCTCTCCCACCCGTAACCCTCTGAACACGTCTAAGCATATTTAAACCTCTCTAAACCCCTCTAATCCCATTTAAACCCCTCTAAACCACTAACCCCCTCTGGCCCTCTCTAAACTCCTTCACTGCCCTCTAAACGCATATAAACCCCTTATAAACCAATCTAAAACCCTCTAACCCCCTCTACACACTTCTAAACCGCTCTTACCCCCTCTAAACCCCTCTTATCCGGTCAAAATCTAAACCACTCTGACCCACTCTAACCCCCTCTACCCGCTTCGAAACCCCTCTTTACACCTCTAAACTCCTCTTAACCGGCCTAAACCCATCTAAAGCCCTCTAAACACGTTTAAACCACTAGCGCTGTAATCCTCTGTAAACCATCCAAAACCCCGCTATACCCCACCTGAAACCCCTCTAAACCTTCGGAAACACATCTAAAACTGCCTAAACCACTCTAAACACCTCTAAACCCCTCATACCACTCTAAGCACCTAAAAACCCTTCCTAACCCTCACCTCTAACCACCTCTAAATCTCTCTACCACTCTAAACCTCTCCAAAGCTCTCTAAACCCCTATAAACTAATCCAAACCCCACTAACCCCCCTCGAAACCCCTCCACACAACTCTAACTCCCTCTAAAATTCTGTGAACCCCGCTAAAGCCGTCTAAACCGCTCTAAACCCTGGAGACTATCTAAGCCCCTCTAAACCGCTGTATCCCCTCAAAAACCTTCTAAAGCCCACTAAACCCCTCTAAGCTCCTCCAGCCCGCTAAACCTAACACTCTCTAACCACCTCTAAAATCCTCAAAACCCCTCGAAACCACTCGAACACTCCCTAGTCCCCTCTAAACACCTCTAAACCCATTTAAACCTCTCCAAACATCACTAACCCCATCTAAAGCCCTCTAACCCCTCTAAACCACTGTAATTCCCTCTAAACACTTGTAAACCCCTATAAACACCTGTGAACCTCTGTAGACCCCTGTAAACCCCTCTTACCCCCTGTCACCGCATGTAAACCCCTCCAACCCACTTTACACCCGTGTAAACCACGCTAAACCGCTCTAAACCTCTCTAAACCACGGTAACCATCCCTAAACCTTGCCGACACAAACCCGTCTAAACCCCTGTAAACCCCTGTAAACCCATCCCCCCCCCCCCCCCCACAAACGCCTCTAAACGTCTGTAAATACCTGCAAACCTCTGTAGACCCCTGTAAATGCCTCAACAAACCATGCACACATGTAAACCGCTCCAACCCTCTTGAAAACACCTGTAAACCACTCTAACCCGCTCGAAACTCGTCTAAAACCCCGAAACTCACCCTAAACCGTTCTAAACCACTGTAAACCTTTCTAAACCTTGCCACCCCTTCTAAACCACTCTAGCCCCTGTAACCCCCTTGAACCACTCTAAACCCACGTAAACGCCTCTAAACCCCTGTAAACCCCCACTAAACCCGCCTAAACGCCTCTAAACGCCTGTAAACCACTACACTCCCTCTGAAACCGCTGTAAATAGGTTTAAACTCCTGTAAACCCAACTAAACCTATCTAAATTACTCTACATCCCTGTAAACATATCTAAACCCCCTGTAAACCCCTGAAAAACACTGTAATGCACTCTCTGCCTCTCAACACACCTCTCAACCCCTCCAAATCACTCTAAACTCCTCTTAACTGTAATCCCATCTAAACCCCTATAATTCCCTCTAAATCACTCGAACCACCTGTAAACCACTCTAACCATCTAACCACTCTAAACACATCTAACCCCTTTAAAGCACAATCCACCCCTCAAAACCCCTGTGAAGCCCTCTAAACCCCCGTAAACCCCCTGTAAACCACTCCAAACCCCCTCTAAACCACTATAACCATCTGTCGACCATTGTAAACCCCTGAAGACCACTTGAAACACCTATTAACACCTGTAAACCCATGTTTACAAACCAAACCTCTTTAAACATTACTAAACCCATCGAAACCGCTCCAAACATGTCTAAAGCCCTGAAAACCACTCGCAACAGCTCTAAACCACTGAAACCCGCTCTAAATCTTGCCAACTCCTCTAAACCCCTCTATACCCATGTAAACGCCTGTAAACCCCGGCAAAAGCCTGAGCTTCTGTAAATCCTTGTAAACCCACGTAAACACGTGTAAACATGTGCAACCCCCCGTAAACCCCTATAAACCCCTGTAACACCTGAAAACCTCCCCAAACATCTTTAAACCCCTCTAAACCGCTCTAAACCGTCTAAAGCACTGAAAACCTCCAAATGACTATAAACCCCACTAAACCTTGCCAACCCCTCTTAACACCTCTAAACACCTGTAAACTCATCCATGCCTGTCTAAACATATGTAAACCCATCTATACCCCAGTAAAACCCCCCGTAAATGCTTCTAAACCCCTGTAAACCGCTCTAAATGCCTGCAAAACCATTGTATACACCTCTGAACACCTCTAAACCAGTTTAAACGCCTGTAAACCCAATTTAAAGAACCCTACACCCGCAAACACCTCTGAACACCTGTAAATCCCCCTAAACACCTCGAAACCTGTCAACCACTCTAACTCCATCTAAGCCCCCCCCCAAACCCCTTTAAACCCTTCTAAATCCTTCTAATCATTTATAAACACGTATAACCCTCTCTAAAACTGTCTAATGCCCTCTGAACCCCCTACGAACCCCTCTAAAATCCTCTGAACACGTCGAGACCCAGCTAAACCCCTCTAACCCCGCGAAACCCCTCTAAACCCCATCCAATCCCTCCGATACCCGCTCGAAACCACTCTCAACAACGAGACACCCCTGTAAACACCTCGAAACCAGTCACAGCCAGTCGACACCCCTTGTAAATTTCTCGAAACACCTCGAAACCCATGTAAACTCCACCAAACCCTTCTAGCCCTATAACACCATTTGAATCACACTAAACCTCTCTAAACCCATCTAAACCGATCTAAACCCCTACAAACTAATGTAAACCTCATGTAAACCCTTCTAACCCCTTCTAAACTACTCTAAGCCACTCTAAACTCCCATCTAAATCCTTCTAAACCTATGTAAACACCTCTAAACACCTGAAAATATCTTCTAAACCTCTCCAGACGAATCTAACCCCACGCGAACTGCTGTAACCCCTACTAATTAAACTACACCACATGTAAACCCCTCTAAACCAATCTAAAACCCATGTAAACCCCATGCAAATACCAATACACGCATCTAAACCACTATAACGCATCTAAACACAGCTAAACCCCTATAAACTCCTCTAAGTCCCTGCAAAACCATGTAAATCACCGTAAACCCTGTAAATCACTGTAAAACCCCTTAACCCCTCTAAATCCCTGTAAACCCCTCTACCCCCCTGTAAACACGTATACACCTCTGTAGACTCCTGTAAGCCCCTCTAAACCCATGAAACTGCATGAACACTTCTCCAGCCTCCTTTCAACCCTGTAAACCACTCTAAAGCGCTCTAAAAGTGTTAACCTCTGAACACCACACTAAACCCCTCTAAAACAATGTAAACCCCCTATAAACCTTGCTAACGCCTCTAAACCCCTTTAAACCGCTGTAAACCCCTGTAAACCCCCGCAAACGCCTTTAAACTTCTGTAAACCCCTGTAAATACATGTAAACGTCTTTAGACCCCTGTAAACTCCTCTAAAACCCTGTAATCCCCTCCAATGACCTTTAAACCACTGCAAACCATATTAAGTGTTCAAGTGCTCAAGAAGCAAACCACACTAAACCGCTCTAAACCCGTCTAAAGACCTGACAACCAATCTAAAACCCTCTATACCACTTTAAACCCCACTAAACCTTGCCACCCATGTAAATCACTCAAAACCCCTATCTAACCCCACCCTAACCCGAACCTGAACCCTGACCCTAAACCTAACCCTAACCCCAACACTAAACCTGACACTAACCCTAACCCTAAACCTAACCCTCCCTAAACCCCTCTAAATCCCTCGGAAATATGTAAATGACTGCTATCACCCCAGCCACAGTCTGTTTACCCTCCTCCAATCCGGGAGGCTTTAAAGGTCTCTCCTTTGACGGACCAGCAGGTTCAGGAACAGCTTCTTCCCTGCGGCTGTTGCACTACGTAACTCTGCACCATGGTGATTGCCAGCCCCCACCCCCCCGCGCAACCAAGACACTCCTTCCCCCCAAAAAATGCACTACTGCTACTGTGTATATATATTATTGTTCCATGATTCTATGTTCTCTCTTCTGGGTGAGATGCTAACTGCATGTCGTTGTCTGTACTGTACACTGCACAATGACTATAATGATTGAATCTGAATCTGAAACGCCTCTAAACATCTGTAAACCCCTATAACCTCCTGTGAACCACTGGGAAGCACTCAACACGCCTCTAAACCCTTGTAACCCACTGCAGACCCCTCTAACCAGCCTGTTGAACCCCTATAAACCTATGTAAACCCATCTGAATCCCTGTACACCTCTGAAAACACATGCAAATCTCTGTAAACCCCTGTAAACCCCTGTCATCCACACTAAGCCACTCAAAACACATCTCAATACCTCCAATCCACTATAAACCCCAACTAAACGTCTGTAAACACATCTAAACCCCTTTAAACACCTCTAAATCACTCTAACCCCCTGTAATTCGCTCTGATCCCCTGAAAACCACTTAAACCCCTCTAAAAATATTTAAACCCCTCTAACCACCTGTCAATCCCTCTGAAGCTGTCGAAGCCTCCGTGAACTCTTCTAAACCCCCTGTAAATCCTTCTAAATAACTGTAAACAATTCGAGACCCCTCAAAATTCCTCTAAACACATCTAAACCGCTCTGAAAACATCCATACCTCCTTAAACCCCTCTAAACCCCTGTAAACCCCTCCACACCACTCTAAATGACTCTAAACCGCTCTACCACTCTAAACACCTCCAAACCTCTCTAACCCCCTATAACTCAATCTAAACATCTCTAAACCCATCTAAACAGCTCTGGCCCCTTCTAAACATATCTAAACCCCTCCAACCCCTTGTAAACCCCTCTAAACCACTCACATCCCTTCTAATCTCCTGTAAATCCCTCTCCGCCTCGCTAACCCCATCTAAACCCCTCTAAGACCCAGGAAAACACATCTAACCAGTTTGGAATCCCCTCTAAACACACCTAGCTGCCTCTAAATCGCTGTGAACCCCCTGTAAACACCTGTAAACCTCTGTAGACACTATGTAAACCCATCTAAAGCCATGTAAACGCCTCCAACGCTCTTTAATCCATTATAAATCGTTCTAAAACCGTTCTAAACCCGTCTACAGCCCCGAGAACCACTCTAAAACCTCTAAACCACTGTAAACCCCTCTAAATCTTGCCAGCCACTCTTTACCCTCCTCCCATCCGGGAGGCGCTGCAGCTCTCTCCGTTGACGGTTCAGGAACAGCTTCTTCCCTGCGGCTGTTACACTACTTAACTCTGCACGTTGGTTAGTAATAGTAGTGCACTTTTTCTGGGGGAAGGAGTGTGTCCGCGCGGTGTCTCACACTAACTACACCCCCTCCCGCACTCACGCTAATGGAGGGGAGGGGGGGGGGGGAGAGAGAGGGGGGGGGAGAGAGGGGGGAGAGTGGGGGGGGGGGGGGGGGAGAGAGGGGGGGAGGGGTGGAGAGAGAGGGGGGAGAGAGGGGGGGAGATAGGGGGCGGGGGGGAGAAGGGGGGAGGGGGGTAAGGGGAGGGAGAGAGCGGGGGAGAGGAGAGGAGAGGGGGGGAGGAGAGTGGGGGGTGGTAGGACAGGAGAGGGGGGAGAGGAGAGGGGGGGGAGGACAGGAGTAGAGCATGAGAGAAGGAGAGGGAGGGGGAGGAGAGGAGAGGGAGGGGGGAGGAGAGGGAGGGGGGAAAGGGGGGGGGAGGAGAGGGAGGGAGATGAGAGGATAGGGAGAGGAGAGGGGGAGGAGGGGGTGAGAGGATAGGGAGAGGAGAGGGGAAAGAGGAGAGGGGGGAGGAGGAGATGGGGAGGGGAGAGGGGGAAAGGAGAGGAGAGGGGGAGAGGAGAGGAGAGGGAGAGGGGGGGGGAGAGAGAGAGTTCATTTTTTTACTTCAGCCCAAACCCAAAACAACTATTTGCAGGCAGTGCAGTTTTACCTCTAAACATATTTTCATTTTGAAACAAATGAAGGGTACTCACAGTGCTGTAGACATGTGTCAGTGTCATTCAAAGCTCTGATTGAGGCACAACACTTGCAGAGACTGATTGAGGCAGACCACTTGCAGAGACTGATTGAGGCAGACCACTTGCAGAGACTGATTGAGGCAGACCACTTGCAGAGACTGATTGAGGCAGACCACTTGCAGAGACTGATTGGGGCACACCACTTGCAGAGACTGATTGAGGCACATCACTTGCAGAGACTGATTGAGGCACACCACTTCCTGGTTTTTAGTCGCTCCCCCTCTCTCCAGCAGGGGCAGCAGAGAGAATGGGGAATGTTGTAAAAAAAAATAATATCTCTGACAATTTTGATCGACGGGAAAAATCCTCGGCACACACGCGACGGAGGGGGGCTCTGGGCGAGGTGGCCAAAAATGACGGCCGTAGGTGGCGGCGTTCTCTCGGAAACCGCAGCACAGAAAGCCGAAAGCGGGTCAAGAACAGAGTTTTAGTAATATAGATAGATTGATATATATATATATATATACTAGACCAAGTGCAGACCCGTTGGATCTGTTCCCCCAACGTGTGGTTGTGGGGTGGGGGTGAGGCGGCATGCAGCATCACACACACTAACTATCTCCCCGCCCCCTCCCACACTCACGCTAATGGGTGGGGAGGAGGAGAGAGGAGAGAGGAGAGAGGAGAGAGGAGAGAGGGAGAGGAGAGAGGAGAGGGAGAGAGAGGGAGAGGGAGAGGGGAGGGGGGAGGGGAGGGGGAGGGGGAGGGGGGGGAGGGGGAGGGGAGGGGGGAGGAGAGGAGGGGGAGGGGAGGAGGGAGGAGGAGAGGAGAGAGGAGGGGGAGAGAGGGGAGGGAGGGAGGAGAGGGGGGAGGAGGAGAGGGGGGAGGAGAGTTTGGGGGAGAGGGGGGAGAGGAGAGGGGGAGAGGAGAGGGAGGGGGGATAGAGGGGGGGAAAGGAGAGGGAGGGGAGAGGGAGAGGGAAAAGGAGAGGCGGTGAGAGGATAGGGAGAGGAGAGGGGGGAAGAGGAGAGGGGGGGAGAGGAGAGGGGGGGGGAGAGAGGGGGAAAGGAGAGGGAGGGGAGAGGAGAAGGGGTGAGAGGATAGGGAGAGGAGGGGGTGGAAGAGGAAGAGGGGGGGAGAGGAGAGGAGAGGGAGGGGGGGGGGAGGGGAGGGAGGGGGTGAGGAGAGGGAGTGGGGGAGAGGAGAGGGGGGGGGGAGAGGAGAGCGGGGGGGGGGTGGGGAAGGAGAGGGGGGGGAGAGATAGTACCTTTTCACTTCAACCCAAACCCAAACAACTATTTGCAGGCCGTGCTATTTACCTCTAACCATATTTTCATTTTCAAACCAAATTAAGGGTACTCACAGTGCTGTAGACATTTGTCAGTGTCATTCAAAGCTCTGTTTGAGGCACACCACTTGTATAGACTGATTTAGGCACACCACTTGCAGAGACTGATTGAGGCACACCACTTGCAGAGACAGGAAATGTTGTAAAATCATTAAAATATCTGTCAATTTTCATCGACGGGAAAAATCCTCAGCACACATACGGCGGAGGGGGGCTCTGAGTGAGGTGGCCAAAAATGACGGCTGTAGGTGGCGGCGTACTCTCGGAAACCGCAGCAAAGAACGCCCAAACCGGTCAAGAACAGTTTTAGTAATATATACTAGACTAAGTGGGACCCGTTGGGTCCCGGCCTCACACGGGAGGGCTGTATACCCAACACAATATTCCACATCTGCAGCAATTCCAATATTGTTGGCCAGTGGGAATGGGGCTTTCTTTTGCGTTATTTTGAGTGTTGTGGGCCGAAGGCACTGATTTCCAGAGGGCTAGTATGGAGTTTGTGGGCCGAATGGATTTTTGGGCTGGCAGCTCAGTCACTGAGGCCTGGCAGTACAATCACTCGGACCTGGCAGGCTGGCGGCTGAGAAACTGCCAGAAATTGTGCCCAAAACAGATGACAGACAGTAAGAGAGAGAGAAGCTGAGAGGGTGGATTTAATGGATTATGGGCTGGCAGTTCACTAACTCACGGCTCGTGGGCTGGCAGTGCAGTCACTCACGCCTGGTACGCTGGCAGTTCACTCAGTCATCCCACCTACCTTCACCCCCCCACTCTGCTCCTTGCCATTCCCCTCCCACCCACACATTCAGTGCATCTCCAAACAATCCTCCCCCCCATGCACTCTTAGTGGCTCTCCCACAGAGCAGCCATTCCTGCCTATTAGGTTCTATTGTGATGAAGAACACATGGCATTAAAAGTGCAAAAACGTTTTATTAAAGTTTAAAATGTGAATGACTCTTAAAATACAAGAACAATTTAAATTTTAAAGATGAGATTTATTAAATTTTTACTTGTGTCTTGTTGTGTTCTGCTGTTCACTGCCTCTTGATGACTATTTCCTGTTGATAAAAAGTAATAATTTAAATATAGAGAAAGCCAGCGGTCAGTTTTTTTTTTTTTGTTTTTTTTTTTTTTGTTTATTTTATTAGAAGTTAATACAGCACAAAACAGTACAGTGGCACCTAATTTTAGGTGCCAACTATGTAATACCGTAATCCATTCTATGTACAACCTCTAGTTTTATGTTATAAGAAAGAAGTAAGCAGAACAAGAAAAAGAAAGCAATAGAAAGGGGAAAAAGTGGAAAAATAGATGGTAGAGTAGAAAAACGTGAAGTGTGTATATAAAAAATAAAAAAAGGAAGAGAGAAAGAGGAAAGTAGAAATAGAAGAGAAGGCCCCTTAAAAGAGAATTTTTCAAATCTGTATTCGGAGATGTAGCTCTATCCACGTCATGAACTGAAATCAGCAATCCTTACGGCACCGCTGCATCACATGATTCCAAAAAGTCGATGAAAGGAGACCAACTCTTTAAGAATTGGTCATATTTATCTATTAGTCGGAGTCTCATTTCTTCAAGGCGTGCTATGTCCATCATATTCCTAATCCACATTTTAACAGTTGGTGTGGTTGTATTTTTCCAAAATTTAAGTATCAATTTCTTTCCAATTATTAACCCATAATTAAAAAAAACATTTTGATCTTTATTTAAATTGGTATCTTCTCCTATTATTCCAAATATAATCCATTCCGTTTGGGGTTCTATTCTTGACTTGAAAATCTTTGTAAATATATCAAATATATCACTCCAAAATTTATTCAACTTTGTACATCCAACAAATGAGTGTGTTATATTAGCGTTTTGAAACAAACATTTATCGCATCTGGGAGAGACGTTTGGATAAAATTTATTCAACCTCGTTTTTGAATAATATAGTCTATGTAATAATTTGAATTGAATTAAATTATGTCTTGCATTAATAGAACAGTTATGTGTATTCATCAAATATTTTTCCCATCTATCCTTCGAGATCTTTGTCATTAGCTCTTGTTCCCAATCTTCCCTTAATGCTTCTGTTGAGGGTGATTCTCTATTTAATATATTATTATAAAAGTATGATATTAATTTTTGTGAATCAGCCTTGATATTCATTGCTTCTTCTAAAGGATCTAAAAATATAGTTTGAAATCTATGTATATGTTTCTTCATAAAGTCACATAGCTGTATATATTTAAAATATTGATTATCCTTCAATTTAAATTTTAATTTTAATTGTTGAAATGATAACAGTTTGCCCACTTCATACATGTCCCCTACTTTCCTAATCCCCAGTCTATCCCATTGTTGATATGTGTTGTCGATGAGAGAAGGTTTGAATGCGGGGTTGTTCAATAGTGGGGTTAGTACTGATAAATTATTTAATTTCAAGGATGCTTTTATTTGTTTCCAAATTCTTATTATATTGTGAATAATTGGGTTCTTCTTATATATTATACTATTCAATTTTATCGGTGAGAGCAGGATCGTTCCTATATCGTACGGATAGCACTCCTCTTTCTCCATTCTTATCCACTCCAACTGCTGAGTGGAACTATCTAGCCAGTATATTATGTTCTTAATATGCACTGCCCAGTAGTAATATATAAAGTTAGGTAATGATAAACCCCCCACTTCTTTAGATTTGCACAAATGCTTTCGTTGAATTCTATGTGTTCTGTAGTCCCATATAAAATTAGTGATAGTGGAATCTAATTTTTTGAAAAAATATTTTGGAATATATATTGGGATTGCTTGAAACAAATATATTAACTGTGGTAAGAAAGTCATTTTTATAGCGTTAATTCTACCTATCAATGAGAGTGGAAGCGTTTTCCAAAATTTAATCGTATCATTCAGTTTATTTAATAGTGGTATAAAATTGGCACTAAATAATGATTTGTGTCTTCTCGTAATTTGAATACCCAGGTACTTGAATTTTTCTGTTGCAATTTTGAAGGAGAATTTTAGTAAGTGTCTCGAATCCTGTGGTTTTAAAGACATAATTTCGCTTTTATTCCAATTTATTCTGTATCCTGAAAAAGAGCCGAATTCCTCAATTAGTGTTAATAAGGTGGGTATACTCGTTTGTGTATTAGTAATATATAAAAGGATATCATCAGCGTATAATGAAATTTTATTCTTTGAGTCCTTGCTGTTATATCCGTGAATATTCGGGTGATTTCTAATCCTTTCGGCCAGCGGTTCTATCATAAGGGCAAATAGCAATGGTGATAAGGCACACCCTTGCCTATTACCCCTTGATAAGTAAAATTTTGGAGATAGCGTATTGTTAGTTAATATTCTTGCCGTAGGTCTATCATAAAGTAGTTTAATCCATCTGATAAAATTCTCTCCCATATTAAATGTTTGGAGTACCTTGTATAAATACTGCCATTCTACTTGATCAAATGCCTTCTCTGCATCCAACGTGACCACTAAGATATCTTCATTGTCCTTCTTATGAGAGTACATTATATTAAAAAGCCTTCTCAAATTATTAAATGATTGTCTTTTGGGTATAAATCCCGTTTGATCCGTATTTATTAAATTGTTAATATAATTATTTAGCCTTCTAGCTAGAATCTTTGCTAAAATTTTCTGATCCGTATTTAGAAGTGATATAGCTCTATAAGAACCAGGCTCATCTAAATCTTTATCTTTTTTTGGTATAAGCGTTATTGTTGCTTCTGCTAGGGTTTCTGGTAGTTTATTTTCAGTATAAGCCTGCGTGTATAAATTAAATAATCTTGGTACAATAGACTCCTGAAATCTTTTATAAAATTCATTACTAAAGCCATCTGGTCCTGGGGTCTTCCCATTTTTCAATGAGTTTATTATTTGTTTTATTTCTTCACTAGTAATCCGTGCTCCTAATTGCTCTTGTTCTAAACTATCCAATTTTGGGAGCTTGCAATTATCTAAAAAAATTGTAATTTTACTTACATCTGTCTTTATTTTGCGGTCAGATTTTAAGAAAGAAAATCTGATAATTTACCTCAGAAGTCATCATTCAACGAAGCACGCTATTAATGACAACATTCTTGGGCGATGTTCCATCCTTCAGGAAACCTTTGACATTTCCTTTCATATTTCTGTTGAGCTAGTATGTTGGGCCAAAGGTACTGGTTTCCAGAGGGCTAGTATGGAGTTTGTGGGCGGATTGGATTTTTGGGCGGGCAGCTCAGTCACTGAGGGCTGGCAGCTCAGTCACTGAGGCCTGTACTGGCAGGGGGGCACCAAAATGCTTGGTGTTGCTGAAGACTTCTGTCCACAACTTCAAAGCATTCTCTCCTAATCATTAGACATTCATCCCAAACAATGACTTTCACTTGCCTCGTGAAATGTGCCGTCTTAGAGTTCTTCTCGATGTTGCACAATGTATCCTCGGCCACTTGGATGGGTATCTTGAATCGAGAATGTGTCGTTCTTCCACCAGGCAGAAATGTAGCTGCTATCCTAGAGGATACTACAACAATAGGCACATCACATAACATTTCCTGATGATGTTCAAAAAGCAGCCCAAAGACAATTTCAGTTGTTAATGAACACTGAAGATGTTGTGCAAAACATTTATTTGAGGTAGGGGCTGTCAGGGTGGGGTGGGGGGTGGTAAACATTGTGCTGCCAAGGGAGGGGCACAGCTTCAGGTGGGGATTCTCGTGAGCCGATGAGAAATGTGGGAGTGGGGGGGCTCATGCAGGGGATGAGGGCGGCTTCAGTAGGGGGTGCATCCTATTGCCAGGTGGATGTGGGGCATGTCAGTGGAGGAGAGGGGGCAGTGAGCGATTTACTCATGACCTGTGGACTCACTCACTGCCTTGGGATTGACTCATGCCCTTTAGACTGATTGACTCTCACGGCGTGTGGACTGACTGATGCCCAACTTCTGGAGTCACGTCTGACTTTTGTAAACTGAAAACGGTAACATCTACATTGAGGAACAGCTTCTTCCTGACAGCCATCACGCTAATAAACTTGTAACAAATAAGCTCTGAACTATGAAATACTATATTATTTCACACACACACATATATATTTGCATGCACTCATACATATATTCATACACACACACACACACACACACACACATTCACACACACACTCACACATACACACACACATTCATACACACACACACACATTCACTCACACACACGTACACACACACATATTCACACACACTCACACACACACACACACACACACACACACACACACACATTCACACACACACACACACACACATTCACACACACTCACACACATTCTCATACACATATTCACAAACAGACTCATTCACGCACACACAAACTCAATGACACACACATTCACACAAAGACCACACACACACACACAGACTCATACACACATACACACACACACACACGGACTCACTCACTCACACACACAGACTTAATCACACACACATATATACAGACTCATCCCCCACCTCAAGACACTGCCCTATGGGTGGTAAATGTCGTGCAGCCAAGGGCAGCATCAGGCGGGGGTTGTCGTGAACTGATGAGAAGCGGGTGGGATGCCCTCATGCAAGGGATGTGGACGGCTTCAGTAGGGGGTGCATCCTATAGCCAGGCGGAGGGCAGCGTCTTGAGGTGTCAGTGGAGTAGAGGGGGCAGTGAGCGATTTACTCATGACGTGTGGACTCACTGCCTTGGGATTAACTCATGGCCTTTGGACTGACTCTCACAGCTTGTGGACTGACTGATGCCCGACTTCTGGAGTCACGTCCGACTTATGTAAACTGAAAACTGTAACATCTACATTGAGGAAAAGCTTCTTCCTGACAGCCATCACACTATTAAACTTAACAAATAAGCTCTGAACTACAAAATATTATATTATTTCACACACACATATATATTCACATGCACTCACACACACATGCACACACACACACATATAATCGCTCACACATATTCACTCACAAGCATATTCAGACACACACATATTCAGACACACACATGTACACACACATACATATAGACACACGCACATATTCACACACACACACACACATTCACTCACACACATATTCACACACACACACGTAAATATTCACACACACACACATATTCACAGACACACACACATATTCACACACACACATATTCACACACACACACACACACACACACACACACGGAGGTTTCATGGCAATCGGGTCATGACCCATGACCCGTACTGTTGCTACGCTACACCAAATGGATTACACGCGATGTACTGCAGATAGGCACTTAGCATCGTTTCTAACTCCATCTTCCAGGGAGATGATAACCGCATTTTCGTTGTCTCTGTACTGTACACTGACAATGACAATTAAAGTTGAATCTGAATCTGAACCTGAACCTGAACGTAGCGGATCCGTTAAAACCCGCCGAAAATGTCAATTTTTTGAGCTGCAAATAATTATGGAAATCGGGATGAGCATGTGAGACATTTAGCCTACTTCAGAATTCCAAACGTGAGGAGAAATGACAGTAGATAGAAGTGAGAGCTGAAGGGACAACAAACAGAGTGCTTAGCGAACATTGACCGTTTGCTCATTACATTCACTACATCAACACTAAAGCATTATTTGTGTTTTTCTTGATTCCTTTGGCATCTAAGAAGTTTCAGAAGTGATAAATCTGGCTGTATTTTTTTTTAATAAATCGCCCATGGTTCTCAAGTGGGATTTTACCTACAAAATGAAAACGCATCAGAAGAAAAATGTACAGCCAGATTTATCACTTCTGAGAATTTTTAAATACCAAAGGAATCAAGAAAAAACACGAATAATGCCTTACTGTTGATGAAATGCAGCGAGCAAACACGATAATCCCAATATTTTCAATTACGTTATCT
The DNA here is from genome assembly GCF_028641065.1 of Leucoraja erinaceus. Lineage (NCBI taxonomy): Eukaryota > Metazoa > Chordata > Chondrichthyes > Rajiformes > Rajidae > Leucoraja > Leucoraja erinaceus. Next base: position 29,733 of record NW_026575476.1, read on the forward strand.
GCACAGGCCATCTTTACCAAGCGCTTTAGCTGCTGTTGTCCCTTCAATTCTCGCATCCCTTTACCTTCATTTCATTTCACGTTTGGATTTCAAATGTTGGGTACATGTCTCTCACACTTAACCCAACTTCTACATTTTTTTTCAGAGCACAAATTAAACATTTTGGCGGTTTTTAACAGATAGGAAAGTACACGTTTCTTGCATTAATAACATATACTGGAAGTGACGGATGTCTTCAGATGGTTTGAGCGGCTCCGTGCATCAAGTCCTATTACCTTGTGACCTTACGTGCAACCCCCTATTCACACACACACTCACGCAAACACACACATATATATTCACACATATATATTCACACACACACACATATATATATATATATATATATTCACACACACACACGCACAGACATATTCACTCACACACACACACACACACACACACACACATTCATCACACACACACACACATCACACACACAGCTATTCACACACATACACACACACACACACATTCACATACACACACACACACACACATTCACACACTCTCATATGTTATTTTCCGGACACAATTCCTCCTGTTATTCTACACACACACTCACGCATGCACACACTCACGCACACACTCACACATTCACAATTGCAGATTTTGCTGAAACACAATTGCCGCTGTGGATGTAACACTTACCAGTCTGTAGAATCATTCAACACCTCGTGCAAGTCTTCAGCGCCATCCTGCTTCCGACCGGAAAACGACGTCATCACCGCCATCTTACCAATCACCGGAAATGACGTCATCGCCGCCATCTTACCGATCGCCGGAAATGACGTAATCGCCGCCATCTTCAAGCCGCCACATCACAAAAATGTCCGCCAATTTTTAATTTAAACACAGTGCTGATCGAAATAAAAAGGTTCTTTCGCGCATTACTGGCCTGAAAACGGTGCAACAAATGCATTTCAATTTACATCACCATTTCAAACACAATAGACATCATGCTTTAGTTACCTGAAAACCGGTGCAACCATTTTAAAACCCAAGAGAAACAAAATTTGCAAAACGCTTTACATGGCTTTTATTTTCATTTCACAGTTCAAACACAGTATAGATAGACAATTATATAAATGGTTTTTATTTTCAATTCACAGTTCAAACACAGTATAGATAGACAAATATACAAATGGTTTTTATTTTCAATTCACAGTTCAAACACAGTATAGATAGACAAATATACAAATGTTTTTATTTTCAATTCACAGTTCAAACACAATATAGATAGACAAATATACAACCGGTTTTTATTTTCAATTCACAGTTCAAGCAAAGTATAGATAGACAATTATACAAATGGTTTTTATTTTCAATTCACAGTGCAAACACAATATAGATAGACAATTATACAAATGGTTTTGATTTTCAATTCACAGTTCAAACACAATATAGATAGACAATTATACAAATGGTTTTGATTTTCAATTCACAGTTCAAACACAATATAGATAGTAGACAAATATACAAACTCTTTCCAACAAAATGCCAAGAAACTTCAGAGCATGGTGAATAACATACATATCAATTGGGTGAAAAAGCACTCACCTGGGAGCAGAGCTGCAGCTCAGAGAGCCGTGACCCTTTCACTTCGTGGCCGGCAAGAAAGTGAGTTGAAGCGGGACGCTTCCGGGTTTTATAGCCCCTCCCTCCCCTGCCGCCAGCGGGGGCAGCAGAGAGAATGGGGAATGATGTAAAAACATTAATATCTCGGTCATATTTCATCGAGGGGAAAAATCCTCGGCACACATGCGGCAGAGGGGGGCTCTGAGGGAGGTGGCCAAAAATGACGGCCGTAGGTGGCGGCGTTCTCTCGGAAATCGCAGCACAGATCGGGAAAAGCGGTCAAGAACTGAGTTTTAGTAATGTAGATGTGTGTGTGTATCTATATATGTGTGTGTGTGTATATGTGTGTGTGTATCTATATATGTGTGTGTGTATATATGTGTGTGTATCTTTCAGTCAATCCTGACAATTCAATCAATCTCTTCCACAATGTCCCAGTCAAAGGCACAGAGAGGAAGTAAGACAAATACACTCAGAATATTTTAATTTTGTCGGTATCAAATTTTATTAACTCTTAATTATAAAAACTGAAACCAAGCATAGTCCTGTGAGATCGACATTGGTTATAAATTGATTCTCTAGCTTATGATTTCCTTTCTCCACTATAACAAATTTTGTAATAATACAAATAAAGCCAATTAATTATTTTTGATGCCACATTGTGGCTTGGGTTTATTTCACAGTTGTGGAAAAGTGTATTTGCAAACCAATGCAGTAGGACATAAGTAGAACAGACTCTTGTAGAGCAATTTGTAAATATTTCTTCCATCATATTATGTTATTACTTTCCTTATGCTAATCCCAAAATCTACACCACCATCACTATTCTCCGCTCTCATCTGCTACTTTATAATCCATATTTTTTATCTTCCTCTGCTTGAGATATTTATTCAGTTTTCCCTTAACTCTTGCTTGAGCGATTTCCTATTGAAAAGTACATGTGCTAATAATGCACAGCGGTAAAGTTGCTGCCTTACAGCGCCAGAGTCCTGAATTCAATCCTGCCTACGGGTGCTGTCGGTACGGAGTTTGTACGTTTTCCCTGTGACCTTCATTGGTTTTCTCCAGGAGCTCCGTTTCCCTCCCACATTCCAAAGACATACAGGTTTGTAGGTTAATTGGCGTTGGTAAGAATTGTGAATTGTCCCTAAGTGTGTGGGATAGTGCTAGTGTACGGGGATCACTGGTCTGCTGGTCTCAGTGGGTGAAGGGCCTGTATTTCTAAAACCAAAAAGGAAAACTAATGGGCCTTTCCCACTAAGGCGACTTTTTAGGTGACTACAGAGGAGACTTTGCAATCGCCATATGGTCGCCACATGTTCACGGGTGGTTGCCGGAGAGTCACCTTCATGGTCATGAGGAGTTCCCACAATTTGGGAACTAGTTGCGGCCTCATTATGTTGGAAATGAGCGTCGACTATAATGAAGTCGCCATGGAGATTAGCGAGAATTCTCGAGCCGTAGATGGGTCACCAGAAGGTCGAAGGTTCTTGTAGGTTCTCATAGGTTGGAGCCGGTGTTGACCAGTGAATTTCATTGGCTCATTGAGGGGAAAAAGGTGAGCAGTAGTTTTCAGAACCAAGGAACAGATGGGTAATGTTAAATGTCCACTGAACTTCACAGCTGTGCATCTCTGGCTTCTTAAAAGTTGTTTCCACTCCTTCTCCCTCATCTCCCCCCCTTTTTTTAAAGGACATACCATACTCTGTGCTTTAGTTGTCTTAATTACAGCACCAACTTTCCTGTTCATCGCGGTGTGTGTCTGTATCTCCTTGGTTTTGCACCGTGGGAAATGTTTAGACAGCGCTTCCCCGCTTGCCTTGTTCCCAGCCTTTGCGATGTGTTTATGTGTGTGTTCCACTTTGACAGTCGCCGTTCCCGTTCCCGGTTTTTCAGGCGACTGCCGGCAACTCGACAGTCGCCAGCAATCCGTTGAAAAATCACCCGAGTGGGACAGGCTCATTAGCCTTCCGTAAACAGTGGAAGGAAAATTATCTTCATTTTCTCCCCACTTTCAAAGGGAAAATTCCAAATGAATAATCTTTCATCTTTAAAGCTGTAATATGGAGAAATTTCATAGAAGTTAATATAATCAATTTCTAAAATAGATATCCAAGAAATTTATATTTGATGCTTTGCATATGGGAACCAAATTACATTTGAGAAAGATTTTAGCAGTAATCTGCTATAAAGATATATATTTCTTCCCTAAATTGTTTGAAACATAGAGTCGGTGACCACTGAACCCTCATGGGAATAGAATAATGGTGTTTGAACCAACTATAGTCGGTGATATATAAAGAAAGCACAGAATACTATAGAAAACTATGCTTCAGTGCAATTGGTTGACTACTCAGAGGCTCTATAAGGCATCAGACTACATTTTTGTGTATTGTGAGCTGTTTTCGGCCCCATATCTAAGGAAGGGTGTGTTGGTGTTGGATAGGGGCCAGAGGAGGTTTAGGAGAAAGATCCCAGGAATCATTGGATTAACATATGATGAGCGTTTAACAACACTGGACCTGCACCTACTGGAGTTTAGAAGGATAAGGGGAGACCTCATTGAAACTTACAAAATAGTGAAAGGCCTGGATAGAGTGAATGTGGAGAGGATGTTTCCACTAGTATGAAAGTCTAGGCCATAGCGTCACAATAAAAGGATGTAGATTTAGAAAGGAGATGAGGAGGAATTTATTTAGTCAGAGGGTGGTGAATCTGTGGAATTAATTGCCACGGATGGCTGTGGAGGCCAAGCTAATGGATATTTTTAAGGCGGAACTTGACGGATTCTTGATTAGTAAGGTGTCAGGGGTTATGGAGAGAAGGCAGGAGAATGGGGTTGAGTGGGAAAGACAGATCAGCCATGAGTAGACATGGGCTATATGAGCTAATTCTGCTCCAAGAACTTATGAACTCATTAACATTGGGTGCAAGACCATAGCTTCCTGACAGTGGAATCACAGGTGGGTAGGGTATTGAAAACGTCATTTAGCAAGCGTGTCTTCATAGACTGACGCATTATTGGAGTTGGGATGTTGTGTTGCAGCTGAACAAACCATTGTTTTGTTCATACTTAGGGGTGTTGAATGTAATCAGTGCAATTGGACTGACAATTATGTGCATTGCCTCTGTATCACAGACCAGCAGTGATGGATTTAACTCTGCCATTCAGCTATTTAGCTCTGTCCACTCACATATTAAAGTCTTAGATTGTTGCCATGGTAGGAGGGGACCAACATTGAGCCATGCCACTGGTGTTAAAATCACAACCTCTTAGGTTTAAGGTGAAGGGGAAAATATTTAATAAGAATCTGAGGGGTAACATTTTCACACAAAGGGTGGTGGGGTGTATGGAACAAGCTGCCCTAGGTGGTAGCTGAGGCTGGGACTATCCAAACGTTTAAGAAACAGGTACATAGGACAATTTTGGAGGATTATGGACCAAACGCACGCAGGTAGACTTGTGTAGCTGGGATATGTTGGCCGGTGTTGGGCAAGTTGGGCAAGTTGGGCCTGCTTCCTCACTGTATCACTATGACTCTATAACTGAACGTTTAATAATTTATATTGGATTTTTCAGGTTTTGAATGCATCAAGAAAGTTTGATATATTAATCACATTGTCTTTCTCTATGAAGATGGCATTGGTTACAAATTAAATTTGGATTATTACTAAGCAGCTGCTAACAATGCAATAAAGTCACAATCATCAGAACATTGCAAGGGATTTTTTGTTTGTAGTGGGCTATTTGAATCGTAAATGTAGGAGATATAAATGGCACAATGGTTACATTATGCAGGATAATTTGACATATTTCCTATGCCATTCCTGAGCAGGGTATGCATGATTCTAATTTCAACTCAAAGTCTTCACATTTCATATTCCTGTGAACATTTCATATTCCTGATATTAGCCAGCACTAAAACTCTCACACATACAGTCATCAATTCATAAAGCATGGAAACAGGCCCATTGTTTGGCCCATCTTGACCACGCTGACCAACGTATCCCACCTACCTACGTTTGGTCCATATCCCTCTAAATCTATCCCATCCATGTACCTGTACAAATGTTTTTTTAAACAATGTGATTTCATTTGCAAATCTACTTGGTGCAAACATTTGTGTAAGCTGGTTTAAACCGAAGATAGACAAAAAAAAAAGCTGGAGTAACTCAGCAGGACAGGCAGCATCTCTTGGAGAGAAGGAATGGGTGATGTTTTGGGTCGAGACTGAAGAAGGGCTATGATCCGAAACGTCACCCATTCCTTCTCTCCAGAGATGCTGCATGTCCCGCTGAGTTACTACAGCTTTTTGTGTCTATCTACTACATTACGGAGTTGGCCCGTGTAGGGATCCGCGTTGTTTTTCATTTGGCATTAATTCAGTTTCAATTGAGATTTGTTGATTCTCACTGTTCAAGGTCATGAACACTTGAGAGCTCATAACTGCTTCTATCTACAATACCTTTTATTATTACTCAGCCCATTTGTTGTCTATGGTATCCCATAGACTGCAGCTGAAAACAAATCTTCCCGATGGGCAAGGTATTCAGCAGGGAACTCGGTAACCTGGGCATCGACCCCTCCCTCTGCAACTGGATACTGGACTTTCTAACCAACAGACCCCAGTCTGTGAGGTTAGACAAGCACACCTCTTCAACCCTCACCCTGAACACCGGCGTTCCTCAGGGCTGTGTGCTGAGCCCCCTCCTCTACTCCCTCTTCACCTATGACTGCACACCTGTACATGGTACTAACACCATCATCAAGTATGCAGATGATACAACGGTGATTGGCCTCATCAGCAACAACGATGAGCTGGCCTACAGGGAGGAGGTCCAGCACTTAGCAGCATGGTGCGCTGACAACAACCTGGCCCTTAACTCCAAGAAGACCAAGGAGCTCATTGTAGACGTCAGGAAGTCCAGAGGCGGCACGCACACCCCCATCCACATTAACGGGACGGAGGTGGAACGTGTTTCTAGCTTCAGGTTCCTGGGAGTCAACATCTCCGATGACCTCTCTTGGACCCACAATACCTCTACTCTGATCAAGAAGGCTCATCAGCGTCTCTTCTTCCTGAGGAGACTGAAGAAGGTCCATCTGTCTCCTCAGATCCTGGTGAACTTCTACCGCTGCACCATCGAGAGCATCCTTACCAACTGCATCACAGTATGGTATGGCAACTGCTCTGTCTCCGACCGGAAGGCATTGCAGAGAGTGGTGAAAATTGCCCAACGCATCACCGGTTCCACGCTCCCCTCCATTGAGTCTGTCCAAAGCAAGCGCTGCCTGCGGAGGGCGCTCAGCATCGCCAAGGACTGCTCTCACCCCAACCATGGACTGTTTACCCTCCTACCATCCGGGAGGCGCTACAGGTCTCTCCGTTGCCGAACCAGCAGGTCGAGGAACAGCTTCTTTCCGGCGGCTGTCACTCTACTAAACAACGTACCTCGGTGACTGCCACTCACCACCCCCGCCCCCGGACACTTATTATTTTTTTTTATTCAAATCGTTTGCTATGTCGCTTTTCAAGGGAGATGCTAAATGCATTTCGTTGTCTCTGTACTGTACACTGACAATGACAATTAAAATTGAATCTGAATCTGAATCTGAATCTGAACAGACGGAGTAGGAATCGCTGAGGAATCTGTGAAATATTCTTCTACTAAGGGCTGGAGGCTCTGAAAATGCAGTAACTTAAAAAAAATAATAATAAAAAAAATAATTGACATTTGCGCCCTACACATACATCATGGTTCCAGATATTACGGTGCGGTGATTTGAAAGCCTGACAGATGCGGGGACACTAAAGGCACGAAGATGCAATGGGAGGGCCATCCCTACATGCCAATCACTTCTTACACATATGATGAGATCGCATTAAGAGGCACTTACTCTGCTTACTTACAAACAATGTATACAAAAAAGACTTGAAGGCAACATTTAATTACATTTAATTACATGAGCCTCTTGCACCTGGTGTCCCTTTGTCACCAGCTAAGCTTGACCTTTTGCACAGAAGCCTGCCAATTCCAAAATACCCAAACCACTGCATATCTACAAAAAATCCTCTGCTTGCATGAGTAAATGCATTTGGTGTGCATGCTCACAAAGAATTTACTGTGGAGCACACATATGTCGGAAAGAAACCACGTTGGTTATTATCCCAGTGCAAGACCACAGTCACTGTTTGTCAATGGAGCAATGGAGGAGCAGGCATGGGGGGACCACCAGGAGGAGGGTGGGGAGGGGCGATAAAAGAGGAACCGGCAGGGGTACTTTGCAACTTTCCAGCGCCGTTTATGTGGCGATTATCTACATACCTTGCAAGCAAAGAATTTCACGGTGCCTTGTCACATGTGTTCCATTCCAACCAAATGTTGTCATGGTTGCAAATGTGCTTCCTAGCACACGTTTCCAAAGATATTGCTCAAGAAGCCAGCTACATGTCAGGCCTCCAGTGAGGGGAGGAGGTGGGCAGGCCAAGTGGGTTTTGTGGGTGGGAAGCCTATTTCCTTCGCTCAATAGATGCTGCCTCACCCGCTGAGTTTCTCCAGCATTTCTGTCTACCTTCGATTTTCCAGCAGTTGGTGGTGGTGCACAGACGCACATGGGGTAGGAGAAGAAGTGGTCTTGGGTCACCCATGGAGGCTGGGAATTGGTGACTGTCTGGCAGCAGTGGACAGGAATCACAATGAAATAAGTAGAAGCTTCAGTGGAACAATCGCCCATTCCTGTCTGAAGGTCTCTAGTGAGGTAGATGGCCGCTCTCTAGTTAGTGACTAGATGGTTCAGTTGCCGGATAAAGTTGGGAAGAATCTGTCCCTGAAACTGGAGGTATGCGTTTTCACACCTGTATCTATTGGCTGATAAAGGAGGGGAGAAGAGGAAGTGACTGGGGTGTGGCCAAACCCTTTATTTTAAGACTGTGACCCCTTTGGGCTATAAACTAACTCTGCAAGAAGGGTCTCGGCCTGAAATGCCCCATTCCTTCTAACCACATATGCTGCCTGTCCCGCTGAGATACTCCAGCATTTTGTGTCCATCCTCTCCTCTTATCCTGTTGGCCCCATCTCAATTTTGTACAGTTCAAGATTAAGGAAATATTGGGAAGACTGTGCGGAAAGTATTAGGGAGGCTTTGGGGCAGCTGGCCAAAGGCATTGAGAGGAATGAGAATCATAGCTAACATCAAAAGAGGTGGAGTGGGAAGGTCAGCATCAGGTTGGGATGTTAAAAGTGGTAGAATAAGAAGCAGGATGGGTGTAGGGGGGGGAATAATGCAGATTGGAGGAGGTTGGTGGTGTGGGAGATCCGATGTGTTGAGGAATGGCAGTCATGCAGTGCGATAAATGGAGAATGATACAGGTTCTATCTTGCATGCAAGTAGCCCAATGCTGCAAGATTGGTGAAACATTCTCCTGGGAGCCCACTGACATCAGGAAGTTTTCGAGACCAAATTCCTCCGAGATGCTCCAAATGGAACATAGCACAGAGAATGAAACCATCGTGTTCCTCCCTGAATTCTCATCGGTGATGCCTGAATAACTCACATCTGAACGAGCCTGGACAAATATAATTGGCATGGTTTCAACTGGAAATGGTGATAAATGTGGTTTATTCTGAGAGCATCAATGTGCAACCACCCAGCAACTTGAGCTCAGAAAATAATTATTCACAAGATTGCTGTGGAAATTTTAAAAGTGCAGCTATATTAACAACAACAAATTCTTCAACACCATACACATTGCTGAGGTAATTGTTTGATGAGAACTTAATTAATGACACAAAACATAGCAGGAATTCAATTTAAATAAATGGCCAACTGAATTTTAATTTGTTTAACCAAAACAAAAACACCTTAGGCAGATAAGAACAAAAGACTCACAAACTCTGGAAAATATATTTTGGATTTCCTTTTTGCCCAGGAAACATGACTAATTTCTCCAATCAGTCTAAAGAAGGGTCTTGACCCGAAATATCACCCATTTCTTCTCTCCAGAGATGCTGCCTGTCCCGCTGCGTCACTCCAGTATTTTGTGTGTACCGTCTCCAATCAAGGAGATTGTTTTTTAACTTACTGCAGCAATCTTCCAAATGACATTTGAATAACCCCAAGGTGGAGTTCCTCTGGTGAATTCTTCTCATCTTTGGTGGGTTTTCTTTTTATCTGATCATTGAAATGAGTGGACAAAAGTTTGGGAGACGGGAAAGATGCGGGGGAGAGAGATAATGGGGAGACAGGAGGTGTGGGGGAGAATGTGGGGGGAGAGAGATGTTGGGAAAATGTGGGGGAGGGAGAATTGTGGGGGAGAGAGAGATGTGGGGAGAATGTGGCGGAGAGAGAATTGTGGGAGAGAGTTGTGGGGGGGGGAGATGTGGGGAAGAGAGAGATGTGGGGAGGATGTGGGGGAGAGAGATGTGGGGGAGAGAGAGATGTGGGGAGAATGTGGGGGAGAGAGAATTGGGGGGGATAGAGATGTGGGGGGGGGAGATGTGGGGAAGAGAGATAATGGGGGAGACAGAGATGTGGGGAAAAGAGATAATGGGGAGACAGAGATGTGGGGAGAGAGATGATGGGGAGGGGAGGAATGTGTGGTTATCCATTTTGTACCAAAGCCAATTAACCGACGTACGTCCTTGGAGTGTGTGAGGTAACAAGAGCACCTGGAGAAAAGCCACGCGGTCATGGGGAGAACATACAAGCTTGTACACACACCACACATACGTAGTCAGCATCAAACCTGGCTGCCTGTCACTGTAAGACAGCAACTCTCCCACTGCCACCGTGTCATCCCTTATCCTACACACAAAGGGGCAATTTACAGAAGCCAATTAACCTACAAACCCACACAGGCATGTCTTTGCAATGTAGGAGGAATCCCGTTCAGTCAAACTATGCACAGACAGTACCCATAGTCAGGATCAAACCTGGATATCTGATGCTGTAAGGCAGCAACTCTACCAATGCACCACCATGCTGCCTACCCAAATATCCCTTCCAACTGCAGTTGTGACTCCAATTCTTTACTAACGATCCCCGAACCCCCAGCAGAGTCTCCGACTTTTCCCCAGGGCAGGGTCGATGGTTTATTCCCAGCTCTGAGATCAACAGTGTGGCCTAGCTTCTCCCAATTGCTGGAACTGAGACTCTGGGCCAAGCAGCACATTATCATCACTGCGGTACAACTTGTATACTGGTTACACTATTTCAGTATTCAACATGCTGCAATTGTGCTTTGAGACAGTGATCTTCATGTCTTTACTCTTCATTAATTCCTCCCTGTGCATTCGACTATCCCAAGAATAGGTTTCTGTGATTTTCTGTCTGCGGGATGAATATGAAACACAGAGCGAGGTTTTATTTTTCGTTATTAGATTGATTTTTCTTTAAGCTTCAGCGGTCATTATTATTTTAACTGGGGTATGGTATTATTTTGCACCAATGTTAGGGGCTAATTCTGAACAAATGTATTTGTGTTTTTATCTAACTGTTTTCAATTTAAAGAATCGTTGAACTTTGCCAGTGACTTATGACTAAATGGAAGTTAAATTGAAGTTAGGTGTTGAAAATTGCTTACGTGTTGGGGTAGTGAGGAGCTTATTCTAATCTGACATTGATCTGATGTCCCTGTACTTTTTAGTTTAGTTTAGAGATACAACTTGGAAGCAAGATCCATGGATACTTGGGCCCACCAAGTCCACATTGACCAGCGATCACCCATATACTAGTTCTATCCTACAAACTAGGGACAATTTACAGAAGCCAATTAACCTACAAACCTGCGTGTCTTTGAAATATGGGAGAAAAGCAGAGCACCCGGAGTAAACACATGTGGTCGCAGGGAGACGGCACAAATTCCGTACAGACAGTACCCATGGTCAGGATGGAACCCGGTGGCATTGTGAGGCTGTAACTCTCCCACTGCACTGCACCCATGTGGAATGTAAAATCCCCATATTGGTTCAGAAGTCTGAATAGTGATTTTTCTCATTTTAACCATTGATTTTAACAGTTTTAAAATTGTGCGGTTGCATCTTCAAAATGAATTGTAAAACCAAAGGCATATGCCACGTAAAACCAACTATTGAAGAACTCAACTGGTCATGTAGCATCCGTGGAAGGAAATAGACAGGCTTCGTTTCAGATCAGGATCCTTCTTCAGCCTGATGGAGTGGATATACAATATGATAAACCTATTCTCCAATAGGTGACTCTTGTTAGTAATATTCTGCTACTGTAAGAATGACAAATAACAGTTAAATTCCCCTTTGGTCAGCACAACAGCATTTTAAACAAAATAAAATCAAATTATGGTGCTATCTCAAACCTGAAATGTCCTATCCCTTTACAAAAATAATATAGCACAGTGGTAAAGTTGCTAATTACGACACTAGAGGAACTGGTTTGATCCTGACTACGGGTGCTGTCTGTACGGTGTTTGTATGTTCTCCCTGTGAACGCGCGTGATTTATTTTGGTACTCCGGTTTCCTCCCACACTCCAAAGACGTACAGGGTTGTAGGTTAATTGACTTCTGTAAGTTGTGTGGGTATAGGGCAGTGTACAGGGTAGCGTTAGTGCAGGGGGATCGCTGGTCGTCATGGACTCAATGGGTCAAAGAGCCTGTTTCCATGCTGTATTTCTAAAGTATTTCTATAGTAGATAAGATGGACACATATGGTGTACAATTCCAAATTGATTCATTTGTCAAAAGCATGTGTTGCTATGCTGCTTTAGTTTGAAGAAAAGACATTCCATTTAACTTCAGATATTCAGAAACTCGAAGGATCAGACTGAATTACATCCCTCTCATGTTACCATCTGCCAGAGTCATCAATATTTTATAACCCTACAGATAAAAGCCGATAGTTCCCCAGACCTTTCAGACTCCACAGTGATTCTGAAACCGTCATGAGCCTGTGGCTGTTAGGTTTTGTTAACGTGTTGTCACATTTATCAGTTTGTGGTCAATGTCTTAATTTGTGTGCACATATTTTCACTTGGCATGGCTGGTTCACAACACAATGATATCACAAATATAATACAAGCAACATATATTAGAACAAGTTAGGGCTTTATTCTTTGGAGCGCAGAAGGTTAAGGGGGGACTTGATAGAGGTTTTTAAAATGATGAGAGGGATAGACAGAGTTGACGTGGAAAAGCTTTTCCCACTGAGAGTAGGGAAGATTCAAACAAGGGGACATGACATGAGAATTAAGGGACTGAAGTTTAGGGGTAACATGAGGGGGGACTTCTTTACTCAGAGAGTGGTAGCTGTGTGGAATGAGCTTCCAGTGAAGGTGGTGGAGGCAGGTTCATTTTTATCATTTAAAAATAAATTGGATAGTTATATGGATGGGAAGGGAATGGAGGGTTATGGTCTGAGCGCAGGTATATGGGACTAGGGGAGATTATGTGTTCGGCACGGACTAGAAGGGTCGAGATGGCCTGTTTCCGTGCTGTAATTGTTATATGGTTATATGGTTATATGGTTATATCGTTATACAAGAAAATAACGGCAAGAAGTAGTGCAAATAATTATCGGACACCAGATCAATAGTTGATCTGCTATGATTAGGCAATTACTCTTTGCATTATCTTGAGACCAAAAGCATTCAGGGATTGATTTGCCTTCCATGTTTCACAGCCTGTGGTTTACCCCTTTTTAATCTAAAAGGACACAAAATTGCTGCAAGTTCAGCACAGAAATGGATGAAATATTGGTGCCATTCCCGACTGCATGTGAACAGATCTGCTCCTAGACTATGTCTTGGTGATATGTGAATAGCCATTGTCTCTCCGTTTTGTTGTGTTTGGTCTACCTTTCTGTTCTATGTTTCTGTTTTTTCTATTTTGAACTGAATTGAATTGAAAGATATTGCATGGAAACAGGCCCATCTGTCCACCGGGTCCACGCCAGCCATCCATCACCCATTCCCACTAATTCCATGTAATCCCACTTCTACATCCCCTCCCCATACATTACAGCAGTCAGTTTACCTACAGACCCGTATGTCTTTGGGATGTGGAGGGAAACCCATGCAGTCACAGGGAGGATGTGCAAACTCCACACAGACATGATCAAGGTCAGATTTGAACCTATGTCTCTGGCACCGTGAGACAGCTGCTCTACCAGCTGCACCATTGTGCCACACTCTTGGATAATTCCCATGTTGACACCATTCTCCTCTCTATCTTTGCAAATGTAAATTTATTCTATAGCTGATTGAGTTTTCACCTTAACCTTTCCATTCTCAAATGTTTGTGTATCTTCTGAAGTAAATCTTCTTGCATTTTCTTGGCTATGATGATTTTGACCCAGAAGTGCATTATCTTCCAGTGAGCTGTCAGCTGTGACTAATAAATAGTGATTTATTGTTTGCTGCATTTATTTAATCACTTGAAGCCATCCCCAGATCATTTGTTGAGAAAGCATGTGTAATTACTACAGTAGACACAAAATGCTGGAGTAACACAGCAGGACAGGCAGCGAATCTGAAGAGAAGGAATGGGTGATGTTTTGAGTCGCGATGCTGCCTGTCCCGCTGAGTTACTCCAGCATTTTGTGTCTATCTTCAGTTTACACCAGTATCTGCAGTTCCTTCTCACACATTTTGTGTGTAATTACTATGTTGCGTTTTTATCTAATTGTATTAATTGTAGCTGTAACTTTTTCAACATAGTGAAACTTCACAACCGTTGTTGGTTACCATGGAGGAAGTCATGTAGTTTTAATGTTATAGATACAGCTCGGAAACAGGCCCTTCGGCCCACCGGGTCCATGCCGACCAGCAATCCCCGCACATTAACACAATCCTGCACACACTAGGAACATTTATCAAGCCAATTGGCCAACAAGCCTGTACATTTTTGGAGATTGTGGAACTTGGGCAATCAAAGGAAGTGTTTTGAGGGCAGTCAGTATTAGGTAGTGAACGTCCCAACGTGTATGCAGGTAGACAAGGGCCTGATCAGATGTGGCCATAGACACTGAAGGAAGCTAGAGAAGAAATTGCAGGTGTCGTGGCTGAGATCTATGTCATAATTAATTACGGGAGAGGTGTCGGAAGACTGGAGGGTGGCAAACGTCTTTATTTAAGAAGGGCTGCAAAGAAAAGCCTGGGAACCATAGGCCAGTGAGCCTAACATCTGTGGTCATAAAGTTACTAGAGAGTATTCTGAGGGATATACATGCATTCAGATAGACAAGGGCTGTTTAATGATAGTGGGTAGGGTGTTGTATATGGGAGATCAAGCCTCACGAATCTGATTGCATTTTCGAAGATATAACCAAAATGTCGATGAGGGAAGGGCTGACAAAGTTGTACAGTATGTGTGGATTTCAGCAAGACAGTTGACACAGTTCTGCATGCTAGGCTGCTCTGGAAGGCCAGATCACAAGGGATCCAGCGAGACCTAGCTGACTGGATAGAAAATTGGTTTCATGGAAGGAAGCAGACAGTACTGATGGAAGGTATATACACGGTTTTACCCATCTTCCTCTGTTCCTATGAATTTGCAAAAGCATATAAAACCAGTGGACCTCAATTATGGAATTGATCCAACTGCTAATTTATTTCGAGCAGTTTTTCTTCTTGGTCCAGAGCTCATCGTCCTCGATGATCTAGAGCTGCATCTTGACCCCTCTCCATCGAGTATGTCCTTCCTGGTTTTGGCCACCGCCATCTTTGTGTCTAATTCCAATTGTTCCTGCTGTCGCATCATCTGTTCCTCTTGTCGTTTTATCTCTCGCTTCATCTCTTCTTGCTGTCGTGCCATCTTATGTGTTCTCTCTTCTAGCTGTAACGGCATCGTGTCTCTTCTTGCTGTAACGCCATCTTATGTGTTCTCTCTTCTTAACACCATCTCTTCTAGCTGTAACACCATCTCTTCTAGCTGTAACGCCATCTAGTGTGTTCTCTCTGTAACACCATCTCTTCTAGCTGTAACGCCATCTCTTCTTGCTGTAACACCATCTTATGTGTTCTCTCTTCTAGCTGTAACACCATCTAATGTGTTCTCTCTTCTAGCTGTAGCTGTAACACCATCTTATGTGTTCTCTCTTCTAGCTGTAACACCATCTCTTCTTGCTGTAACGCCATCTTATGTGTTCTCTCTTCTTGCTGTAACACCATCTCTTCTTGCTGTCGCCTCATCTCTCGCTCGATCTCATGTGTTTTCTTCATGGCATCCGCTTCTATTGAGAGCGCAGCTAAATCAGCTTTTGCTCCCAATTGAGAAGAAGCCCTTGAAACCGAACTGACTGACCAACCAGATCTGCGGCCTGATCTTCGTGGAGATACATTCGAGATACTATCTCCTCGTCTAAATTCATCTTCCATTCTGGCACCTTGTTGCTTTGCACTTCTAGCTACAAAGCTCGTCACTTGTGACATCATTTCAGATAACCACTTATCTGCATTGTTCTTGAACCCATTGAATATCTTCTTCGTGTATTCATCCCACTGGGTATGACGTCTGCGTTCTTCCCAAGACAGCACTGAACACAGCAGTACATTCTGTTTCTTGCCAACCTCCTGGTAGACGTTCCATAGTTGGCTCATATTAGATCTCACCTCGATCACGTTCTGTTCTGATTCCATTAGTTTGTTCGGTGTATCCATTAATCTGGTCACCTGCAACCATCATTCATTTTTCTCTTTCTCGGTTTCCCTCAAACAGGCAGCATGTGAAATATCTGTTTCTTCAAGTTGTCTGGGTCTTTCTTCACCACCACGTGGTTCTTCTGGCATCGCTCTGCCTTCATCTTCTTCTAAATTCATGATTTTAAAGAGGTTGTGGCAGATTGCCAAGTCTTTAAATTAGTCGAACAAATATCTACTAGTAGCTGTGGCTTTGTTTTTAATCAGCAATTTCTTCCACAACTAAAAACATACTGATAATGCAGAGAAGATCTCTCTAAGCCCAGGTGCAAAACGTGGCTCTAATGCACTGTAATGCACTTATCAGGAGCGACTCAAAACAATCCAACTTTCCCCAGACACGCTGGAGAAAACAACTTCTGAGCTCCGTTACAGAAGTATTTTAATTAAAACCGTAATAATCGATTTGTACTCACAAATACAGTGATACGTGTTCAGATACGTCTCGATGCTG
>NW_026575477.1:20000-25000 GCF_028641065.1 Leucoraja erinaceus
CTTTCTGTCCTGGGCCTCCTCCATGGCCAGAGTGAGTCCCACCGCAAATTGGAGGAGCAGCACCTCATATTCCGCTTGGGTAGTTTACACCCCAGCGGTATGAACATTGACTTCTCCAATTTCAGGTAGTCCCTGCTTTCTCCCTCCTTCCCCTCCCCTTCCCAGCTCTCCCACAGCCCACTGTCTCCACCTCTTCCTTTCTTCTTCCCCCCCCCCCCCCCCACATCAGTCTGAAGAAGGGTCTCGACCCGAAACGTCACCTATTCCTTCTCTCCATAGATGCTGCCTCACCCGCTGAGTTTCTCCAGCATTTTTGTCTGCCTTCGATTTTTCCAGCATCTGCAGTTCTTTCTTAAACATGAAATAATGTACAATGATCAGTTTGCTTTGCTCTCGTTCTATTCACACAACCCAGCAATTTTACAGACTATCGAGGCCTGGACAGAATTAAATAAACTCATGGCGATGGGGAAAACATAATATGTACAGGTCACGTTAGACGTCCTCTATGCTACAATGGAAAATCTTTTAAATAACAGTGGGGGGGGGTCTTGCTCCTTGTTGATCGGCCCCCGCACCTTCCGCTCTCTCCCCTCTCTCTCCTCCAGTGTCAGTTCTCTGGTGGTTCCACGGCTCAAGGTTCCACACCTCCTTCTTCATCCTCCTCTCTGTTCGGCCGTTCTGCTTCGAGATTCCTGCGTTCCTCCTGCTGCACAAAAAGGGAAGATTAACATCGAACATGGGGGGGTGGGGCATGCGTCTGTGGAATTCTCTGCCTCCCGATGTTGGGGGAGTCCAGAACCAGGGGCCACAGTTTAAGAATAAGGGGTAAGCCATTTAGAACGGAGACGAGGAAACACTTTTTCTCACAGAGAGTGGTGAGTCTGTGGAATTCTCTGCCTCAGAGGGCGGTGGAGGCAGGATCTCTGGATGCTTTCAACAGAGAGCTAGATAGGGCTCTTAAAAATAATAGACAATAAACAATAGACTATAGGTGCAGGAGTAGGCCATTCGGCCCTTCAAGCCAGCACCGCCATTCATTGTGATCATGGCTGATCATCCCAAATCAGTACCCTGTTCCGGCCTTCTCCCCATATCCCCTGACTCCACTATCTTTAAGAGCCCTATCTAGCTCTCTCTTGAAAGCATCCAGAGAACCGGCCTCCACCACCCTCTGAGGCAGAGAATTCTACAGACTCACCACTCTCTGTGAGAAAAAGTGTTTCCTCGTCTCCGTTCTAAATGGCTTACTCCTTATTTTTAAACTGTGGCCCCTGGTTCTGGACACCCCCAACATCGGGAACATGTTTCCTGCCTCTAGCGTGTTCAAACCCTTAACAATCTTATATGTTTCAATGAGATCACCTCTCATCCTTCTAAACTCCAGAGTATACAAGCCCAGCCGCTCCATTCTCTCAGCATATGACAGTCCCGCCATCCTGGGAATTAACCTTGTAAACCTGCGCTGCACTCCCTCAATAGCAAGAATGTCCTTCCTCAAATTAGGGGACCAAAAACCGCACACAATACTCCAGGTGTGGTCTCACTAGGGCCCTGTACAACTGCAGAAGGACCTATTTGCTCCTATATTCAATTCCTCTTGTTATAAAGGCCAACATGCCATTCGCTATCTTCACTGCCTGCTGTACCTGCATGTTTACTTTCATAGACTGATGTACAAGGACCCCCAGATCCCGTTGTACTTCCCCTTTTCCCAACTTGACGCCAATTAGATAATAATCTGCCTTCCTGTTTTTGCTACCGAAGTGGATAACCTCCCATTTATCCGCATTAAACTTCATCTGCCATGCATCTGCCCACTCACCCAACCTGTCCCAGTCACCCTGCATTCTCATAGCATCCTCCTCACAGTTTACACTGCCACCCAGCTTTGTGTCATCTGCAAATTTGCTAATGTTACTTTGAATCCCTTCATTGATGTATATTGATGTATATTGTAAATATCTGCGGTCCCAGCACCGAGCCTTGGGGTACCCCACTAGTCACTGCCTGCCATTCTGAAAGGGACCTGTTAATCCCTACTCTTTGTTTCCTGTCTGCCAACCACTTCTCTATCCATGTCAGCACTCTACCCCCAATACCATGTGCCCTCATTTTGCCCACTAATCTCCGATGTGGGACCTGAAAGTCCAGGTACACAACATCCACTGGCTCTCCCTTGTCCATTTTCCTAGTTACATCTTCAAAAAATTCTAGAAGATTAGTCAAGCATGATTTCCCCTTTGTAAATCCATGCTGACTGGGACCGATCCTGTTACTGCTATCCAAATGTGCCGCTATTTCATCTTTTATAATTGACTCCAGCATCTTCCCCACTACCGATGTCAGGATAACTGGTCTATAATTCCCTGTAATCTCTCTCCCGCCTTTCTTAAAATATAGAGGAGATATCTTAGATAGCGGAGTCAGGGGATATGGGGAGAAGGCAGGAACGGGTACTGATTGGGGATGATCAGCCATGATCACATTGAATGGCGGTGCTGGCTCAAAGGGCCGAATGGCCTACTCCTGCACCTATTGTCTATTGTCCTAACCCCATCATCCTGCTTCTCCCCGTAACTCCCGACACCCGCACTAATCAAGAAACATGTGACAATAAACAAACTCAACTCAAACTGAAGAAGAGTCTAAGCCCGAAATGCCATCTAATCCTTCTCTCCAGAGATGCTGCCTGACCCGCTGAGTTACTCCAGCTTTTTGTGTTTATCTTCAGTGTAAACTAGTATCTGCAGTTCCTTCCCACAATGCTGATCAATGCAGACTCGGTGGGCCGAAGGGCCTGTTTCCACATTGTATCTCTAAACTAAACTAAACTAAACTAAACTAAACATCCTAGTAAATCTGTTTAAGAAGGAACTGCAGATGCTGGAAAATCAAAGGTAGACAAAAGTGCTGGAGAAACTCAACGGGTGCAGCAGCATCTATGGAGCGAAGGAAATAGGCAACGTTTCGGCCCGAAACCCTTCTTCAGACTTGCTAGTAAATTTTCTCTGCTCCCTTTCCAGCTTGACAACATATTTCCGATAACGAGATGCCTAGAATGCTGCCTGACCCGCTGAGTAAATCCTGCACTTTGTGTCTTTCTACAGATGAGTTTAGTTTAGTTTGGAGATACAGCGCGGAAACAGGCCCTTCGGCCCACCGGGTCCGTGCCGACCAGCGATCCCCGCACATTAACACCATCCTACACCCACGAGGGACAATTTTTACATTTACACCAAGCCAATTAACCTATAAACCTGCACGTCTTTGGAGTGTGGGAGGAAACCGAAGATCCGGGAGACAACTCACGCAGGTCACGGGGAGAACGTGCAAACTCCGTACAGGCAGCGCCCGTAGTCGGGATCGAACCCGGGTCTCCGGCGCTGCAAGCGACTCTACCCCTGTGCCACCGTGACCACCATACTCGAAATGCGGCCTCACCAACGTCTTATACAGCTCCCGACTTATGTACGCAATCGTTCAACTTTGAGATTTGCCTGTGATTGTGCTTAGTATCATCACAATGCGTTGCTCAGACTGGTTAGCGGTTTGGTATTCGGGCAACTGGTTAGTTATTCAGGTGAGGCATTAGTTATATTAGGTTAATAAGCAGCAGTTCGTTAGGGCAGGGGGTCATTGCCTGAGGTCAGGGTTCATTGCCTGGGGTCAAGGGTCAGGGAGAGGTCATCTGCACTCCTCACCTTGACTAGGGGGGGGTCTCAGTTTTCACACCTTCTTAGAGATCTGTAAAACAATCAGTCACAGAAGTCACAGTTTGTCACCGAGTTTACTGATTGTGGTCGGGATCGAACCAGAATCTCTGGCGCTGTGAAGGCAGCAACTCTGCCCATTTGTGCTGTGAGAATCAGTCGTGAAGGGCCGAATGGCCTACTTCTGCTCCTAGTGTCAAGTCAAGTCACTTTTATTTCGATAGCACATTTAAAAAACAACTCTCGTTGGCCCAAGTTGCTTGACATTGGTGGAGCTACTAACGTTATACAACAGTGGTTCATAGATTAAGTACATACATAGATACATACATATAGTCCTCGCTCAGAGGACGACAAGAAAGGCTTGGGAGTAGAGATGAGTTTTAAGTCTCGACTTAAAATAGTGTCCACCAGTTTGTGCGATGATCTATATTTACACCATCCACCCTTCCGTCTATCTCCAGCCTATCTCACGTTCACCAGTTATAGGAGCAGAATTAGGCCATTCGGCCCATCCGCCATTCAATAATGCCTGATCTCCGCCTCCTAACCCCAAATCCCATAATCTCTTCTTCGCACAGAGAGTTGTGAGTCTGTGGAATTCTCTGCCTCAGAGGGCGGTGGAGGCCGGTTCTCTGGATGCTTTCAAGAGAGAGCCAGATAGGGCTCTTAAAGATAGCGGAGTCAGGGGGTATGGGGAGAAGGCAGGAACGGGGTACTGATTGGGGATGATCAGACATGATCACATTGAATGGCGGTGCTGGTTCGAAGGGCCGAATGGCCACCTGCTGCAATTGTTGTCTATTGTCTATTTCCTGCCTTCTCCCCATAACCCTTGACACCCGTTCTAATCAAGAATCTGTCTATCTCTGCCATAGAAATATCCACTGACTTGGCCTCCACAGCCCTCTGTGGCAATGAGTTCCACAGATTCACCACCCCCTGACTAAAGAAGTTCCTCCTCACCTCCTTTCTAAAAGAGCGCCCTTTTTAATTCTGAGGCTGTGACATCTGGTCCTAGACTCTCCCACCAGTGGAAACATCCTCTCCACATCCACTCTACCCAGGCCTTTCATTATTCACTACTCAATGAGGTCCCCCCTCAACCTTTTAAACTCCAGCGAGTACAGGCCCAGTGCCGACAAATGCTCATCGTATGCTAACATGACATCATAGCTCGTTGCCCCTGCCAACTCCAGCTCATTATCCAGGCATATACTCGGTGAGTATTCCCTGTGTCCTCTTGATCTCAATTTGGCCCTTCGAGCCAGCACCGCCATTCAATAT
>NW_026575477.1:27500-30000 GCF_028641065.1 Leucoraja erinaceus
TCCTTCCTCAGATTAGGAGACCAAAACTGTACGCAATATTCCAGGTGTGGTCTCACCAAGACCCTGTACAACTGCAGTAGAATCTCCTTGCTCCTATACTCAAATCCTTTTGCTATGAATGCTAACATATCATTCACTTTCTTCACTGCCTGCTGCACCTGCATGCCTACCTTCAATGACCGGTGTACCATGACACCCAGGTCTCGTTGCATCTCTCCTTTTCCTAATCGGCCACCATTCAGATAATAGTCTACTTTCCTGTTCTTGCCACCAAAGTGGATAACCTCATATTTATCCACATTATACTGCATCTGCCATGCATTTGCCCACTCACCCAACCTATCCAAGTCACCTTGCAGCCTCCTAGCATCCTCCTCACAGCTAACACTGCCCCCCCAGCTTTGTGTCATCCCCAAACTTGGAGATGTTGCATTCAATTCCCTCGTCCAAATCATTAACATATATTGTAAATAGCTGGGGTCCCAGCACTGAGCCTTACGGTACCCCACTAGTCACTGCCTGCCATTCTGAAAAGGACTCGTTTACTCCTACTCTTTGCTTCCTGTCTGCCAGCCAGTTCTCTATCCACATCAATACTGAACCCCCAATGCTGTGTGCTTTAAGTTTGTATACTAATCTCTTATGTGGGACCTTGTCGAAAGCCTGCTGGAAGTCCAGATACACCACATCCACTGGTTCTCCCTTATCCACTCTACTAGTTACATCCTCGAAAAATTCTATAAGATTTGTCAGACATGATTTACCTTTCATAAATCCATGCTGACTTTGTCCAATGATTTCACCACTTTCCAAATGTGCTGCTATCCCATCTTTAATAACTGATTCTTGCCATTTCCCCATTACCGATGTTAGACTAACTGGTCTGTAATTCCCCATTTTCTCTCTCCCCTCCCTTTTTAAAACCTTCCAATCCTCAGGAACTACTCCAAAATCTAAAGAGTTTTGAAAAATTATCACTAATGCATCCACTATTTCTGGGGATACTTCCTTAAGTACTCTGGGATGCAGCCTATCTGGCCCTGAGGATTTATCAGCGTTTAATCCATTCAATTTACCTAACACCACTTCCCGGCTATTCCTCCATCTCATTTGACCCTCGGTCCCCTATTTCTGGCAGATTATTTATGTCTTCATTAGTGGGGGGGGGCGGGAAGAAGTAAGGAAGAGGCGGAGACAGTGGGCTGTGGGAGAGCTGGGGAGGAGAGGGGAAGGAGGGAGAAAGCAAGGACTACCTGAAATTGGAGACGTTTCAGATACATGTTGGAACTAAACTCTTCTCACAAGATGTCGGACGTGTATACATCGTGCGAGCCACAACTGGGTTATATGCAGTCATTACGTGGTGTCAGAGGTGACAATGGAGAAGGGAGCCACTTCAATGAGGCTGCCTGGGACATGTGCTGATCCACGCTCCCTGAAGATAATAACTAAACTTCGGGGCGGGCCAGGTGGCGCAGTGGTTAGAGTCGCTGCCTCACAGCGCCAGAGACCCGGGTTCGATCCCGACTACGGAGTTTGTACGTTCTCCCCGTGACCTGCGTGGGTTTTCTCCGGGTGCTCCGGTTTCCTCCCACATTCCAAACACGTGCAGGTTTGTAGGTTAATTGGCTTCGGTAAAAATTGTAAATTGTCCCCAGTGTGTGTAGGATGGTGTTAAAGAGTGCGGGGATCGCTGGTCAGTGTGGACCCAGTGGGCCGAATGGCCTGTTACCGCGCTATATCTCTAAACTAAACTAAAATAACTCAGTAAATAATAACTACGTAACAACTAAATATGAACTAAATAACTAAATATTATCAAAATATTAACTAAATAACCTAATATTTGTCGGCTGAAATGAAGGGCAAGTGGTGGAGGTGTAGGAGGGGGGAGGGGTGGTACGAAGGGGGAGGGGACGGGGCAGGGAGGGAGGGGGAGGGGGTGGTAGGAGGGGGGAGGGGGGCTGGGCAGGGAGGAGGGGGGGAGGGGTGGTAGGAGGGGGGAGGGGGAGGGGCTGGGCAGGGAGGGGGGGGGGGGGTGGTAGGAGGGGGGAGGGGGCTGGGCAGGGAGGAGGGGGAGGGGTGGTAGGAGGGGGGAGGGGGCTGGGCAGGGAGGAGGGGGAGGGGTGGTAGGAGGGGGGAGGGGGCGGGGGAGGGAGGAGGGGGGGGGGGGGGGTATGGGAGGGGGGAGGGGGGAGGGGAGGGAGGGGGGGGGGGGGGGGGGGGGGGGGGGGGGGGGGGGGGGGGGGGGGGGGGGGGGGGGGGGGGGGGGGGGGGGGGGGGGGGGGGGGGGGGGGGGGGGGGGGGGGGGGCGGGGGGGGGGGGGGGGGGGACGGGGGGGGGGGGGGGGGGGGGGGGAGGGGGGGGGGGAGAGCAGAGCAGAAACTCCAGTATTGGGGAACAGGGACAAATTGACCAGAGTTTGGTCGGTAACAAATGTTGGTTGAGGTGAGAGGTGAGGGTGAGGGTGGGGAGAGGAGGTGAGAGGAGGGGAGAGGGG
>NW_026575477.1:40000-46435 GCF_028641065.1 Leucoraja erinaceus
TGTACTCGCTGGAGTTTAGAAGGATGAGGGGAAGTAACCTCACTGAAACTTACAGAATAATGAAAGGCCTGGATACGGTGGATGTGGAGAGGATGTTTCCACTAGTGGGAGAGTCTAGGACCAGAGGGCACAGCCTCAGAATTAAAGGGCGCCCGTTTAGAAAGGAGATGAGGAGGAATTTCTTTCATCAGAGGGTGGTGAATCTGTGGAATTCATTGCCAAGATTGGAGGCCAAGTCAATGGATATATTTAAGGCAGAGATAGATAGATTCTTGATTAGAAAGGCCTGTATCGAGTGGATGTGGAGAGGATGTTTCCACTAGTGGGATAGTCTATGACTAGAGGGCACACTCAGAATTAAAGGATGTTCCTTTAGGAAGGAGATAGGCAACAGACAATAAGTGCAGGAGGAGGCCATTCGGCCCTTTGAGCCAGCACCGCCATTCAATGTGATCATGGCTGATCATCCCCAATCAGTATCCCATTCCTGCCTTCTCCCCATATCCCCTGACTCCGCTATCTTTAAGAGCCCTACCTAACTCTCTCTTGAAGTACCAGAGAACCTGCCTCCACCGCCCTCTGAGGCAGAGAATCAGGAGGAATTGCTTTAGTCAGAGGGTTGGTGAATCCATAACACCCGGACTTTCATTGAAGGTGGTCGCAGGTAGACACAGGGTCTTGTCGAGCAGGGGGGGATCTAGGAATGCAGGTAACTACTTCCCTCTGTACACTCTGGCGTTTAGAAGGATGAGAGGGAATCTCATTGAAACATATAAGATTGTTAAGGGTTTGGACACGCTAGAGGCAGGAAACATGTTCCCGATGTTGGGGGGAAGTCCAGAACCAGGGGCCACACAGTTTAAGAATAAGGGGTAAGCCATTTAGAACGGAGACGAGGAAACGCTTTTTTTTTTCACAGAGAGTTGTGAGTCTGTGGAATTCTCTGCCTCAGAGGGCGGTGGAGGCCGGTTCTCTGGATACTTTCAAGAGAGAGCTAAAGGTACCAAGGGATATGGGGAGAAAACAGGAATGGCGGTACTGATTCTGGATGATCAGCCATGATACTTTCAAGAGAGAGCTAGATAGAGCTCTTAAAGATAGCATATGACAGTCCCGCCATCCCGGGAATTAACCTTGTAAACCTACGCTGCACTCCCTCAATAGCAAGAATGTCCTTCCTCAAATACGGAGACCAAAACTGCACACAACACTCCAGGTGTGGTCTCACTAGGGCCCTGTACAACAGCAGAATAACCTATTTGCTCCTATACACAACCCTGCCCACTATTTAGATAGCAGAGTCAGGGGATATGGGGGGGAAGGCAGGAACGGGGTACTGATTGGGGATGATCAGCCAGAACAAGGGGTCATAGTTTAAGGATAAGGGGGAAATCTTTTAGGACCAAGATGAGGAAAACATTTTTTACACAGAGAGTGGTGAATCTGTGGAATTCTCTGCCACAGAAGGTAGTTGAGGCCACAGTTCATTGGCTATATTTAAGAGGGAGTTAGATGTGGCCCTTGTGGCTAAGGGGATCAGGGGGTATGGAGAGAAGGCAGGGATGGGATACTGAGTTGGATGATCAGCCATGATCATATTGAATGGCGGTGCAGGCTCGAAGGGCCGAAGGGCCTACTCCTGCACCTAATTTCTATGTTTCTATGATCATATTGAATGGCGGTGCTGGCTCGAAGGGCCGAATGGCCTACTCCTGGGCCTATTGTCTGTTGTCTATCGGTTGCAGGTAGGCGAGGGTTGTTGTGGGGCGGGGGGGGGAGGGGCGAGGTAGGTGAGGAGTGGGCTCCATACTCGAGGTCTGCAGCCAGTCCTGGTAGGCCCCGTGCGTGAAGAGACTCTCGCCGATGCTCTCCCTGAAGAAGCGTTTGAGGGTGTTGGACACGTCATCCACCTGGTGGTCCTCCTCCCTCAGCTTCACCGCACGCGCGTCCTTCACAAACTGCTCCAGCAGGTGCGTGGTCTTTGACTTCTGCCCGCTCTTCCTGTAGATGCCCTCTGACGTCAGGCCTGCAGGGTGGACAAGCACACACGCACGCACGCACGCACGCACGCCAACGCACGCAGTCAAAGGGGGGGCATGGCCCATCTCCTCCCCACCTGGTGGAGAGAGGGGGGGAGAGAGAGGGGAGGGGAGAGAGGGAGACAGACAGACGGACAGACAGAGAGAGAGAGAGAGAGAGAGAGAGAGAGAGAGAGGAGGGGGTGAGGGGGGGAGAGATAGGGGGAGGGCGAGGGAAAGAGATAGCGGAGAGAAAGGAGGGAGAGAGGAGGGCGAGAGAGGGGGGGAGGGAGGGTGAGGGGAGGGGAGAAAGTGGGGAGAGAGAGCGAGATACACGAGAGGGAGGGTGAGGGGGAGAGGGGGGAGGGGGGGCGAGGGAGAGGGAGGGAGGAGGGGGGGGAGAGAGAGGGGAGGAGGGGAGGAGGGGAGGAGGGGGAGAGTGGGGGGAGAGAGGGGGAGGGAGGGGGAGAGGAGGTGAGTGGGCGAGAGAGCGAGGGCAGACTATTATCTCAATGGTGACCGACTAGGAAAAGGGGAGATGCAGCGAGACCTGGGTGTCATGGTACACCAGTCATTGAAAGTAGGCATGCAGGTGCAGCAGGCAGTGAAGAAAGCGAATGGCATGTTGGCTTTCATAGCAAAAGGATTTGAGTATAGGAGCAGGGAGGTTATACTGCAGTTGTACAGGGTCTTGGTGAGACCACACCTGGAGTATTGCGTACAGTTTTGGTCTCCAAATCTGAGGAAGGACATCATTGCCCATAGAGGGAGTACAGAGACGGTTCACCAGACTGATTCCTGGGATGTCAGGACTGTCTTATGAAGAAAGACTGGATAGACTTGGTTTATACTCTCTAGAATTTAGGAGATTGAGAGGGGATCTTATAGAAACTTACAAAATTCGTAAGGGGTTGGACAGGCTAGATGCAGGAAGATTGTTCCCGATGTTGGGGAAGTCCAGGACAAGGGGTCACAGCTTAAGGATAAGGGGGAAATCCTTTAAAACCGAGATGAGAAGAACTTTTTTCACACAGAGAGGGGTGAATCTCTGGAACTCTCTGCCGCAGAGGGTAGTCGAGGCCAGTTCATTGGCTATATTTAAGAGGGAGTTAGATGTGGCCTTTGTGGCTAAGGGGATCAGAGGGTATGGAGAGAAGGCAGGTACGGGATACTGAGTTGGATGATCAGCCATGATCATATTGAATGGCGGTGCAGGCTCGAAGGGCCGAATGGCCTACTCCTGCACCTAATTTCTATGTTTCAGAATGTTTCTAAGGGGGGGGGAGTGAGAGGGAGGAGAGGAAGAGTGGGAGAGTGGTGGGGGAGAGAGGGGGGGGGATGGGTGAGAGGAGGGGGAAGGGGGAGAGAAGGAGGGAAGGGGGAGAGAAGGGGGTAGGGCGCAGGGAGGGGAGAGAGGGGGGGGAGAAGGATGGAGGGAGATAGATGGATGGGGGGGGGGGGGGGGGAGAGGGGGGGAGAAGGGCAGGAGAGCGGGGAGGGGGAGAGGGGGTGGCAGAGTGGGGGGAGAGTAGCAGAGTAGGGGGGGGAGAGAGAGGAGAGTGTTCAGGGGGGACAGTGTACCCACCATACTGGGTGACGTAGGCCACACAGCGCTCCACTAGTACCGGCGTGTCAATCCTCCGAGAGAGCTGTTGGTCGCTGAGAGTGTCGCCCGAACTCCCGCTGCTCGCTGAATCGCTGCCCACCACCCCTGCGCCTCCAGTCTCCTCTCCCCTTTGCATGTATATTGGTCCTGGGGAGAGAGAGGGGGAGAGAGGGGGGGGGAGGAGGAGATAAAGTGGAGAGAGTGAGTGGGTAGAGGAGAAAGGGGGAGGGGAGTGAGGGAGAGAAGAGAGGGGGGGGGAGAGAGGGGTAAGAGAATGGGGGGAGAGAGAGGGGGGGAGAGGGGGTAGAGAGAGGGGGGAGAGAGAGGGGATGGAGAGAGGGGGGGGGGAGAAGAGGGGGAGAGGGAGGGGAGGGGGAGGGGGGGGGGGAGGAGGGGGTGGGAGAGGGGGGGGGAGAGAGGGGGTTGAGAGGGGGGGGAGAGGGGGTGGGGAGGGGGGGTGGAGGGAGAGGGGGTGGAGAGAGGGGGTGGAGAGAGAGGGGGGGAGAGAGAGGGGGAGAGAGAGAGGGGGAGGGAGAGAGGGGGGAGAGAGGGGGGAGAGAGGGGGGAGAGGAGGAGGGGGGGAGAGGGGGGGGAGAGAGGGGGGGGAGAAGAGAGGGGGGGAGAGGGGAGGGTTGGAGAGAGGAGTGGGGGAGAGAGTGGGGGGGGGGGGAGAGAGGGGGGAGAGAGGAGGGGGGAGAGAGGGAAGGAGAGAGGGGGGAGAGAGAGGATGGAGGGAGAGGGGATGGAGAGAGAGGGGAGAGAATGGGGGGGAGGAGAGAGGAGGGGGGAGAGGGGAGGGGGGGGAGAGAGGGGGGAGAGAGAGGGGGTGGAGAGAGGGGGTGGAGAGAGAGGGGGGTGGAGAGAGAGGGGGGGAGGAGAGAGGGGGTGGTTAAATATCACTGCACATATAGCCCTGCCACCATCCCAAATAGCAGAGGGGGGAGGGGGAGGAGGGAGGGAGGGTGGGGGGGAGGGAGGGAGGGAGGGGAGGAGGGATGGAGGGATGTAGGGATGGAGGGATGGAGGGAGGGGGTAGGAGGGGGGAGGGGGGAGAGAAGGAAAAAGAGGGAGGGGGTGAAGGGGGGAGGGAGATAATGAGGGGGAGGCGAGGGTAGGGATGGGGAGGAGGGTGAGGGGGGGAAGGGGAGGTCCAGCGATACTCACCTCCTCTTCTCCACTAATACCAAGGACATCGTGGTCAGTCTGAGTGGCTGCAAGACACAAGGATGGGGGAGGGGAGGGGAGGGGGGGGTCACTGCTGGTGGTCCCAGTGTCGTGTCCCCACCGTGCGTCGGGGAGTCCGGGCATCGACCCAAAACCCCACCCCCACCCCACTCCTGGCTCGCTCCCCCAGTGCCTGCTGAGTCTCCCCGTTGGGGAACGTCCAAAACCCACAGCAAGAACCATCACTCCCCTGATTCCAACTCAGCCCCCTCCCCCACCACCCAATCCCCCCCTTCTTGGTGGGGGTTGGGGGTTTGGGTGGGGGTGTGGGTTCGATGTGTGTGGGGGAGGAGGGGTAGATGTATGGGGCTAGGGTTGGAGCAATGCAGGGAGGGTGGGCAATGTTCCTGCTTTCTCCCCACGCCTCTTGATTCCGTTACCACCCCCCCCCACCCCAAAGAGCTAAATCTAACTCCCTCTTCCTTAGACCTGGTCAAAGGAACGTCCTTTCATTCTGAGGCTGTGACCTCTGGTCCTAGACTCTCCCACTAGTGGAAACATCCTCTCCACATCACACTCTACCCACGCCTTTCATTATTTGTACGTTTAAATGAGGTCCTCCTCCCCCCCCCCACCCCCCCCACCCCCAATCCTTCTAAATTCCAGCGAGTAGAGGCAGGAGCCTAAATTACATAAGAATACAGCATGGAAACAGGTCCTGTTCTGAGTGAGAAAGAACTGCAGATGCTGGATAAAATCGAAGGTAGACACAAAATGCTGGAGTAACTCAACAGGGTGAGTATAGGAGCCATGCGGTCCTTCCGCAGTTGTCAGGGCCCTAGCGAGACCACACCGGTAGTATTGTGTGCAGTTTTGGGTCCCATAATTTGAGGAGGACATTCTTCTATTTGAGGGAGTGCAGGCGGTTCACAGGGTACTTCCCGGGATGGCGGGCCTGTCATATGCTGAGAGAATGGAGAGGCTTGGCTTGTATACTCTGGAGTTTTGAAGGATGAGAGCGAATCTTATTGAAACATATAAGATTATTAAGGGTTTGGACACGCTAGAGGCAGGGAAACATGTGGGGGGAGTCCAGAACCAGGTGATTTTTTTTTTTTTTTTTCTCGTCAACACCAGGTCAGCATCCCAGATCCATCAACCTGGAACAATCAAAACCACTCAAAACGCTCATGTTGATGGCACTTGTATCGGCACAGAGGGGTCGCAGTCACCTGCACCTATTGCGACTCTGAGACAAACAGTGATTACCAGCGCCAGACCCAGATCTACTTTCCATTATCCAGGGACTAATCACCCAGAGACAGACCAGGAAACATTGACATACAGCCCAGGGGAATTCATCAGGGCTTACCCGCCAGAAACGACGGTAGAGTGCGCATGACCCCCCACCTGTGATGTCCTGTAATAGACACAACTAAAAATATTCGAGGTATGGTGAAAAAGGCTTGTGGCTCAGTCATAAAAAACCTTATGGTCGGGAGAGCCATAACCCATCTCGAGATGTGGCTCTAGCAGGTCTAAACGCTGCCGGGGAATTGAAACTAACATGGACAATCTCACTCCACCAAGGCGCATCCGCCCCAAACGGCCTCCAACAGTGATAGGAGCAGACATCAGGGTAACGCC
>NW_026575478.1:0-30000 GCF_028641065.1 Leucoraja erinaceus
CAACTGAAGCACGGAAAGGGAAAAAACTATTACAAAATTTCAATCGGACAATGTTTATTTGCTAACATTTCCTAAGGATATTAATAGAGAGTTTCGCCCAATTTTAGTCATAATTTATACACATCCAAAATAAAGACAGATGTGAGTCAAATTACAAATTTTTTACTAATTGCAATGCTCCCAAAATTGGTTGTTTAGAACCATAGCAATTATGAGCACTGATTACTATGAAGAAATCAAACAATAATAAACTCATTGCAAAATGGGAAGGGCCCCCAGGACAGATGGCTTTATTAATTAATTTTATAAAAGATTTCCAGGAGTCTAAGTGTACCAAGATTATTTTATTTTATTACACGCAGGCTTAATACTGAAAATAACTACCAGAAAACCCCTAGCAGAATCACAATAACGCTTATACCAAAAAAGATAAAGATTTAGAAGAGCCGGTTTCTTATAAGCGGATATCACTTCTAAATACGGATCAGAAATTTTAGCAAAGAGTTCGAGCTAGAAGGCTAAATAATTATATAACCATTTTAATAAATACTGGATCAACGGGATTATGACCCACAGAACAATCATTTAATAATTTGAGAATGCTTTTAAATATAATGTACTCTTCATAAGAAGGACAATGAAGATATCTCATGTGGTCCCAGTTGGATGCAGAGACGGCATTTGATCAAGTAGAAATGGCAGTATTTATACAAGCTCTGCCAAAAATTTAATATGTTAGAGAATTTTTTATATATCAGATGGATTAAACTACGTTATGACAACCTACGGCCCAAAATATGACTAACAATACACTATCTCCAAAATGTTACTTATCAAGGGGTAATAGGAATGGTGTGCTTATATTCACCATTGTTATGTGCCCTTATGCTAGAACCGGTTGGCCGACAGGATTACAGAAATCACCAATCCCCCGAATATTCACGGATATAACAGCCAGTGACTCAAAGATAAAATTTTCATTATACGCGGAATCTACCTTTTATATATTTACTAATACCCAAACTAGTATACCCACCTTAGTAACCTAATTGAGGACTTTGCTCTTTTTTTTCAAGATCCCGAATAAATTGGAAGAAAACACGAAATTATAGTCTTTAAAACCACAGGATTCGAGACATTTACTACACTTCCCCTCCAAAATTGCAACAGAAACTTTTACGTACCTTGGGTATTTCAAATTACGAGAAGACACAAATCATTATTTAGTGCCATTTTATACCACTAACTATTAAATAAACTGAATGATACGATTAAATTTTGGAAAACGCTTCCCACTCTCATTGATAGGCCAGAATTAACGCTATAAAAATGACTTTCCTACCACAATTAATATATTTGTTTCAAGCAATTCCCAATATATATTCCAAAATATTTTTTTTTCAAAAATTAGATTACCACTATCACTAATTTTATATGGGACTACAGAACCACATAGATTCAAAACGAAAGCATTTGTGCAAATCTAAAGAAGTGGGGGGTTTATCATTACCTAACTTTATATATTACTACTGGGCAGTGCAATATTAATAACATAATATACGGGCTTAGATAGTTCCACTCATCCGTTGGAGTGGATAAGAATGGAGAAAGAGGAGTGCTATCCGCACGATATAGGAACGATCCTGCTCTCACCCGATAAATTGAATAGTATAATATATAAGAAGAACCCAAACCATTGATCACATATAATAAAGAATTTGGAAACAAATAAAAGCATCTTGAAATTAAAATAATTATCAGTACTAACCCCACTACTGAACAACCCCTCATTCAAACCTTCTCTCATCGCCAACACATATCAGCAATGGGATAGACTGGGGATTAGGAAAGTAGGGGACATGTATGAATGTGGGTGCAAACTGGTATCATTTCAACAATTAAAATTTAAAATTTACATTGAAGGATATCAATATTTTATAAATATATAATAGGTATTTGACTTTAATGAGAAACATACCACATCAGATTTCAACCTTCTATATTTTTAGATCCTTTAGAAGAAGCAATGAATATTAAGGCTGATTCACAAAAATTAATATCATACTTTTATAATAATTATATTAAATAGAGAAATCACCCTCAACGAAGCATTAATGGAAGATTGGGAACAAGAGGCTACTAATGACAAGATCTCGAAGGATAGATGGGAAAAAACTATTTGATGAACACCACACAACTGTTACTATTATGCAAGACACAATTTAATTCAATTCAAATTATTAATAGACTATAGTATTCAAAAACGAGGTTGAACAATTTTTATCCAAACGTGTCCTCCCAGCTGCGATAATGTTTTTTTGTTTCAAAACGCTATATATCACACACTCATTTGTTGGATGTACAAAGTTGAATAAATTTTGGAGTGATATATTTGATATATTTACAAAGATTTTTCAAGTCAGAATAGAACCCAAAACGGAATGGATTTATTTGGAATAATAGGAGAAGATACCAATTAAATAAAGATCAAAATGTTTTTTTTTAATTATGGTTTAATAATTGGAAAGAAATTGATACTTAAATTTGGAAAAGTACAACCACACCAACTGTTAAAATGTGGATTAGGAATATGATGGACATAGCACGCCTTTGAAGAAATGAGACTCCGACTAATAGATAAATATGACCAATTCTTAAAGAGTTGGTCTCCTTTCATCGACTTTTTGGAATCAGTGATGCAGCGGTGGCCGTAAGGATTGCGATTTCAGTTCATGACGCGATAGATCTACATCTCCGAATACAGATTTGAAAAATTGTCTTTTAAGGGGCCTTCTCTTCTATTTCTACTTTCCACTTTCTCTCTTCCTTTTTTTTATTTTTTATATACACACTGCACGTTTTTTCTACTCTCTGCCATCTATTTTTCCACTTTTTCCCCTTTCTATGCTTTCTTTTTCTTGATCTGCTTACTTTTTTCTTATACATAAAAACTAGAGGTTTGTACATAGAATGGATTACGGTATTACATAGTTGGCACCTAAAATTAGGCGCCACTGTACTGTTTTGTGCTGTATTAACTTCTAATAAAATAAACAAAAAAAAATAAAAAGTATATACATTTCAAAATGGAAAAGTTTGTTACTGCCCAACAACTAATTTCCAAAGGATACTTCATGGCAAGCATTGATCTTAAAGATGTTTACTAATTTAGTACCATCACAAGGATCATCGCAGATACCTTACATTTACCTGGATGGGCCAGCTTAGCAGTTTTAAAGCAATTTCTTAAATGGTATGCAAGACCATGGATATTGACTATTTAGCTGTGTCAGCTACAAAACATTATTCGAAACCCTGGGGTTGTCTTACATCCAGATAATCTAAGTTGAAGCCATCCACAATCATGGACTACTTGGGCTTCACAATTAATTCAGTCTATGTGACTGTAACATTGTGCCAAGAGACCACATAGTTGAATTGGCACAGATCATGCAACAATTTAATGGTCCAACAAACTACCAACTACTCAACAAGTAACAGAGTAATTGGGATATTGTAGCAGTCATTTTCCGGCTACATAATTCGGACCTTTGCACCAAAAACAACAAACAGGTCATTATGATCGTTTCATGAAGTTACCCACTGAAGTAATATCAGAACTACAGTGGTGGGCAAAAAAAGTTTGGCATAGTTTACAGCCCTATTGTCATCACTAACCCTATGTTAGTTATCCAAACAGATGCCAGTGCTCAAGGTTGGGGAGCAACTAACTCTATATCTAGCACAGGTAATAGATGGACTAACCCGGAGTCATCATTACCACTTACACTGGGCATTAATTATCTAGAGATGGGTGACTTTTATGGTTTAAAGCATATGCATAAATATGCATCACTTGCAATGTACGGTTACAAATAGATAATACTACGGTGGTGGCCTACATTAACCATATGGGCGGCATAAAATCGGTATCATGCAACAAGTTGGTCAACACAATTTGGCAATGGTGTGTCGAAAGACATATTTGGCTATCAGCAACTTACCTGCCAGGTAAGCTAAATGCAGTGGCAGACACCAGGCCACGTAAATTGAATGACAACATCGAATGTATGTTAAAACCCCCAAAAAAGTTTTTCGCAAAAGTTATCAAGCAATATGGCATGCCAGATATCGATTTATTTGCATCCAGGCTAAATCGCCAGGTACCTACAGTATGTATGTCGCTTGGGAACCAGACCCTGAGGCAGCAGCGGTAGATGCGTTCGCGCTGGATTGGGGAAATTCTTCTTCTATGCATTTCCTCCCTTCTGCCTCATCAGTCTGGGACTACGCACAGTACAAATGGACTCTGCTTCAGGTATTTTGATAGTACCCGACTGGCCTACGCAGCCATGGTTCCCAATACTCCATGACATGGTTGTTGAAACTCCGATGGTATTCCCCAGTGACCCAGAGTTATCAACACCCAATGTCGGACACAAGCCACCTGTGCCATGAAAAAATCAAACTCCTGGGTTGCAGATTCGGCACAAACCACTTCTGGGACTGGGATTATCATAACAAACCGTCGACACCATGTCAGCATCCCTCCGAACATCCACTGAAAAACAGCACTTGTCCAGCATCAAAAAATGGGAGAAGTACTGCTTGGATACTGGGACCACCTACTCAACCGCTACAGTTACCAACGTACTGGAATTCCTGGCGAACCTTCACCACGATGAAGGACTCAGCTACAGAGCCATCAACACAGCTACAAGTGCCCTGCCTGTCTATTTAAAACCAGCTCCAGGACAACAGGCCATGGGGTCCCACTCGCTGGTGGTCAAACTAATGAAGGGTATTTACAACTCTAACCCCTAGACCAAGGTACACCCATACATGGGATGTCAGTGTGGTCCTGACATACCTCAAGGGATGGCCACCAGCCAGATCCCTCAACCTGAAACCATCTATGCTCAAAACACTCATGTTGATGGCACTTGTAGCTGCACAGAGGGCCCAGTCACTATTGCGACTGGACACCATGCTCACAGCTCCAGACCAGATCTCTGTCGTTGTCCAGGGAATGATCAAACAGAGCAGACCAGGAACACCTAATCCAGTCGTGGAATTCCGGGCTTACCTGCCAGAACCACGGTTATGTGCCATGACCCTACTTTCCTACATAGACAAAACCAAAATATTCGAGGGAGATGAAAAGCTTTGTGGGTCAGTCATAAAAAACCTTATGGTCGGGTGATGAGCCAAACCATTTCGAGATGGCTCAAGCAGGTGCTAAAAGCTGCTGGGATAAAAACTAACATGTACAAATTTCATTCCACCAGGGCAGCATCCACATCGACGGCTAAAAGAATGGACGTGCCTATAGACCACATCCTGGCTACAGCAGGATGGTGGGGGGAAAGACCGTTCAGAAATTTTTATAATAAGCCGTTGTCAAAACCTGTTTTATTTGCAGGAAAGATTTTACAGACTGCAAATATTTAATTGAAGCCCAGGGGAACAATTTAATTTCTTTATT
Organism: Leucoraja erinaceus; assembly: GCF_028641065.1. Classification (NCBI taxonomy): domain Eukaryota; kingdom Metazoa; phylum Chordata; class Chondrichthyes; order Rajiformes; family Rajidae; genus Leucoraja; species Leucoraja erinaceus. Next base: position 5,486 of record NW_026575478.1, read on the forward strand.
GTTATTGTTAAAAAATACCATTGTGTTTTTCTACAAACAGATTCAATGGTTGATTATGATAACACACTTCCTCCCTCAAGGACTTCGGCAGTGATGTAGTAATAACTGTTACACGGTTTAAAATCACAGAGCTTTGAAATCTTCACGGAATCACACGTGACTCCGAAGTAAAATAGTAAGATTAAACGAGAACTTACCAGTTTGAAGTTTGATCTGTATTTTATGAGGAGTTACGATGAGGGATTACGTGCCCTCCGCTCCCACCCTCAATAATATGGGTCAAACTGATAAACTGATGTCTCCTTGTCTTTACTATGTTTACTTCAATAACTGTGTCTATCTGTGATTCCACACCGCTGCTTTGAAGTATGCCGCACATGCGTGCTGAACGGGTTCTTCACGTAATCCCTCATCGTAACTCCTCAAATCAGATCAAACTTCAAACTGGTAAGTTCTCATTTAATCTTACTATTAAATTTGCCTTTGTAACCATGAAGTAAAGCTCCCTTTTCCTGCACATAAGTGACCATTAGTCGGTGTTGTTTTGTTCCTGTGGTATTGTGAGATCCTGAAGCATCTATCTCCTTGAAGGGAATGACATTGGACTTCAAGATGTGTCATTTGTCAAGGTGGCAACAGAAAATATCAACAATGATCGCCACACACGGGATATTGTTCATGTGTTATTTCTCTGCAGACAAAAGCTACTTCATCTGACCTTGTGTGTGACATCACAGAATGAAGATCAAAACTATCGTTTGTACTTTTTGATATCGTGTCTTCATCACAATGTTAAATAAGGGGAGGAATTAAGGAAAGTAAATCAAGGCATTCACAGAACAAAGCCCAAGAACTGGACCTTAAACCAACAACGCAGGGTGTCACAGTGGTGCAGCGGTAGAGTTGCTGCCTCACTGCACCAGAGACCCAGGTTCCATCCTGACTACGGGTGCTGTCTGTATGGAGTTTGCACGTTCTACCCGTGACCTGCGTGGTTTCTCCAGGTGCCCCGGTTTCATAGAAACATGGAAACATAGAAAATAGGTGCAGGAGTAGGCCATTCAGCCCTTCGAGCCTGTACCACCATTCAATATGATCATGGCTGATCATCCAACTCCGTATCCTGTACCTGCCTTCTCTTCACACCCCCTGATCCCTTTAGCCACAAGGGCCACATCTAACTCCCTCTTAAATATAGCCAATGAACTGGCCTCAACTACCCTCTGTGGCAGAGAGTTCCAGAGATTCACCACTCTCTGCTTCATCCAACACTCCAATGAAGTACGGGTTTGTAGGTTAATTGGCTTCTGTAAATTGTCCCCAGTGTTAGTGTACGGGGCGATGGCTGGTCAGTAAAGGACTCAGCGGGTGCGAAGGGCCTGTTTCCGTGCTGTAACCAGGGTGGGAGGGGGGGGGAGGGGCACCAGCTTTGGAGATCGTGAAGGCTTTAGTAGTGATCCGTCAACAAGCGCATGTCAGGAGTGGTCCCCATTTACAGGTGACCTCCCCTCATTCCCAATTTACTGGGAAATTGCACGTTCAAGGAGAAAGCTCGGCAAAAGAGGGGAAAATATTGGTAACATTTTGGTAACATTTAAGAATTAAGGGAGAGCGCCAGCAAATGAGGGATTAGATTAGAGATACAGCGCGGAAACAGGCCCTTCGGCCCACCGGGTCCGTGCCAAACAGCGATCCCCGCACATTGGCACCACCCTACACACACTAGGGACAATGTTTACATTTACCAAGCCAATTAACCTACAAACCTGCACGTCTTTGGAGTGTGGGAGGAAACCGAAGATCCCGGAGAAAACCCACGCAGGTCACGGTGAGAAGGTACAGACTCCGTACAGACAGCGCCCGTAGCTGGGATCGAACCTGGGTCTCTGGCGCTGCATTCGCTGTAAGGCAGCAACTCTACCGCTGCGCCACCGCGACTGCCTAAAGGATGGGCACCAGTAAAGGGGGGATGAGGGTCGAATAACATCTGCAAAGAAACTGTCCCGGAATCTATCTTCGGTGTGAACCACAATCTGCAGTTCCTTGGAGTCATAGAATCATAGAGTATGGGAACAGGCCTTTCAGCCCAACTTGCCCAAGTCGGCAAACCATGCCCCATCTACACTAGTCCCACCTGCCTGCATTTGGCCCATAACCCTCCAAACCTGTCCTATCCATGTACCTGTCTAACTGTTTCTTAAATGTTCTAACAGTCCTTGCCTCAACTACCTCCTCTGGCAGCTCGTTCCATACACCCACCACACTTTGTGTGAAAAAGTTACCCCTCAGATTCCTATTAAATCTTTCCCCCCCTCACTTTGAACCTATGTCCTCTGGTTCTCGATTCTCAATCAAATCTGGGCAAGAGACTCTGTGCGTCTATCCGATCTATTCTTCTCATGATTTTGTACACTTCTAAAAGATCTCCCATCCAGAGGTATTGTGTTCCTTAAATGTCGGGAAAGTCCCTGCCTCAACCACCTTCCTATCCATTACTCTGAACACCACTTCATAACAAGAGGATTTCAGTATAGGAGTAAAGAGGTTCTTCTGCAGTTGTACTGGGCTCTGGTGAGACCACATATGGAGTATTGTGTACAGTTTTGGTCTCCTAATTTGAGGAAGGACATCCTTGTGATTGAGGCAGTGCAGTGTAGGTTCAGATTCAATTTTAATTAATTTCAATTTTAATTGTCATTGTCAGTGTACAGTACAGAGACAACGAAATGCATTCCACAAATCCACAATTGCATTCCACAAATGCATTCCACAATTCACGAGATTGACCCCTGGGTTGGCGGGACTGTCATATGAGGACAGATTGAAAAGACTCGGCTTGTATTCACAGGAGTTTAGCAGGATGGGGGGGATCTTATAGAAACATATAAAATTATAAAAGGACTGGACAAGATAGATGCAGGAAAAATGTTCCCAATGTTGGTCGAGTCCAGAACCAGGGGCCACAGTCTTAGAATAAAGGGGAGGCCATTTAAGACTGAGATGAGAAAAAAACGTTTTAACCCAGAGAGTTGTGGATTTGTGGAATTCCCTGCCACTGAGGACAGTGGAGGCCAAATCACTGGATGGATTTATGAGAGTTGGATAGAGCTCTAGGGGCTAGTGGAATCAAGGGATATGGGGAGAAGGCAGGCACGGGTTATTGATTGGGGACGATCAGCCACGATCATAATGAATGGCAGTGCTGGCTCGCAGGGCCGAATGGCCTTCTCCTGCACATATTTTCTATGTTTCTATGTTTCCATGAAACCTCCCTCGACAACAAAAACTGATGGGAATACAGCAAATGGAGATGTCTGAATGACAAAAAATGTACCAATGTGTCGGCACCAAGGTTCCTTACAAGATGAAAGATGAGCAGCACATCAGTGAAATTATTTTCAATTCTTCCCTTTGCTAACCCAATATCAATCAAACACGTCAACAAACACAGAGGCCTTGGACTTTCTGCCTACAACAATTCATCCTGATCCATTTGTTCCATTTCCACAAATTACTGTTTCAAAAATATTGTTGTCAGAAAATTGCTTTCACCTTCCAAAGTCCACAACTCGTTCTCGCTGCGTTGAGAGGAAACTTTTATTTTTCCATCCCTTGCTCTTTCAAGTTTGTCTAGTTTATTGTCACGTGCACCGAGGTACTGTGAAAAAGCTTTTTGTCAACGGAAAGACAATACAAGATTACAATCGACCCGTTTACAGTGGACAGATATAACATATATAACATATAACAATTACAGCACGGAAACAGGCCATCTCAACCCTTCTAGTCCGTGCTGAACACTTATTCTCCCCTAGTCCCATATACCTGTATTCAGACCATAACCCTCCATTCCCTTCCCATCTATATCTGTCCTCCACCACCTTCACTGGAAGCTCATTCTACACAGCTACCACTCTCTGAGTAAAGAAGTTCTCTCTCATATTACTTCAGTCCCTTAATTCTCATGTCATGTCATGATACTTAAGGGCCTGTCCCACTTGGGCGATTTTTTTAGGCAACCACAGGCGACTAGGCTGTCACCACATGGTCGCCGAGGTGTCGCCTGTATGGTCGCGTGTTTGTGGAATTCCCTGCCAATTTGTGGAATCCCCTGCCGTTTTTGGAATTCCCTGCCACACAGGGCAGTGGAGGCCAAGTCACTGGATGGATTTAAGAGAGAGTTAGATGGAGCTCTAGGGGGCTAGTGGAATCAAGGGATATGGGGAGAAGGCAGGCACGGGTTATTGATTGGGGACGACCAGCCATGATCGCAATGAATGGTGGTGCTGGCTCGAAGGGTCGAATTGCCTCCACCTCTATGTTTCGATGAGTCATTTCCTCAGTCGCCCAAAGAGTCGTAGAGTCTTTCTGCTCGCCGCTGGATTTTCAACATGTTGAGAATTTTTCGGAGGCAGTCGGCAACAGTGGGTTTGATACCAATGAGCGTAGCGTAGCTTGACTTCCCCTGACGTAGGTGCTGTCGTAGGGTGTCGTAGGCTGACTTAATTTTTTGTTGTTGTTAAAGTAATGATTCTATTTTAAATTCTATGTCGTAGCAGGGGGTCCAGTCGCTGTTTTTTCAGCGACTTGCTACGACTAAGTCGCCTAAAAATAGCCTAAGTGGGACAGGGTCCTTTTGTGTACACAGTGTACGAGGGCGGCAGGGTGGCACAGCCGGAGAGCTACTGGTTATAACACCAGAGTTCCGGGTTCAATCCTGACTATGGGTGCTTCACCCCTGCTTGCATGTAACACACTACAAACCACTCATCTTCCTTATAATTCTCAATATTTCCGATAACATTTGTATTGATGTACAGTCAGAAGGGATAGGAAGTTGAATTAGGCCATTCGGCCCATCAAGTCTACTACACCATTCAATCATGGTTGATCTATCTCTCCCTGCTAATCCCATTCTCCTGCCTTCTCCCCGTAACCCCTGACACCTAGTGCGATTAATTCATGGATGCCAAGACGGATTTCTGGACCAAACTTGACTCCTTGGAGCGGAGGAGGGTGAGTAGGCAATAGACAATAGACAATAGACAATAGGTGCAGTAGTAGGCCATTCGGCCCTTCGAGCCAGCACCGCCATTCAATGTGATCATGGCTGATCATCCCCAATCAGTACCCCGTTCCTGCCTTCTCCCCATATCCCCTGACTCCACTATCTTTAAGAGCCCTATCTAGCTCTATCTTGAAAGCATCCAGAGAACCTGCCTCCACCGCCCCCTGAGGCAGAGAATTCCACAGACTCACCACTCTCTGTGAGAAAAAGTGTTTCCTCGTCTCCAATCTAAATGGCTTACTCCTTATTCTTAAACTGTGGCCCCTGGTTCTGGACTCCCCCAACATCGGGAACATGTTTCCTGCCTCTAGCGTGTCCAAGCCCTTAATAATCTTATATGTTTCAATGAGATCTCCTCATCCTTCAAAACTGTATAAGATCAGTAGAGGAATAGATCAGATAGATACACAGAGTGTACAGATACAACAACTACAGAACATAGGTGACAGGGGAAAGATTTAATAGGATTCTGCGAGGCAATTATTTCACAGGGAGAGTGTTGAGTGTATGGAACGAGCTGCCGGAGGAGGTACTTGATCATGTGATAGGAGCAGAATTCGGCCATTCAGCCCATCAAGTCTCGATGCTATTCAATCATGGAGCCAAGAGTTCATCACCCTTCTCCCCATAACCCCCTGACCCTGATCAATTTATCTCCGCCTTAATAATATTCATTGACTTGGCCTCCACAGCCGTCTGTGGCAATTAATTCCACTGATTCACCACCCTCTGATTATAGTCTTTCCACTGACTGGTTAGCAAGCAATACAACATCTTTAAGAATAAGGAGTAAGCCATTCGAAACGGAGATGAGGAAACACTTTTTCACTCAGGGAGTTGTGAGCCTGTGGAATTCTCTGCCTCAGAGGGAGGTGGAGGCCGGTTCTCTGGATACTTTCAAGAGAGAGCTAGATAGGGCTCTTGAAGATAGCTGAGTCAGGGGATATCGGAGTCAGGGGATATGGGGAGAAGGCAGGAACGGGGTACTGATTGGGGATGATCAGCCATGATCACACTGAATGGCGGTGCTGGCTCGAAGGGCCGAATGGCCTACACCTGAACCTATTGTCAAGTCGAGTCAAGTCACTTTTATTCTATAGCACATTTAAAAACAACTCTTGTTGGCCAAAGTGCTTTACATTGGTGGAGGTACTAACGTTACACAACAGTGGTTCATAGATTAAGTACATACATATATACATACATATAGCCCTCCCTCAGAGGACGTCAAGAAAGGCTTGGGAGTAGAGATGAGTTTTTAGTCTCGACTTAAAGGAGTTGATGGAGGGGGCAGTTCTGCTGGGAAGAAGGATGCTGTTCCACAGTCTAGGAGCTGCAACCGCAAAGGCTCGGTCGCCCCTGAGCTTATGCCTAGACTGCGGGATAGTCTATTGTCTATTGTCTATTGCCAGGTGCAGCAGGCAGTGAAGAAAGCAAATGGTATGTTAGCAATCATAGCAATATGATTTGAGTACAGGAGCAGGGAGGTTCTACTCCATTGTACAGGGTCTTGGTGAGACCACACCTGGAGTATTGCATACAGTTTTGGTCTCCTAATCTGAGGAACGACATTCTTGCCATAGAGGGAGTACAGAGAAGGTTCACCAGACTGATTCCTGGGATGTCAGGACTTTCATATGAAGAAAGACTGGATAGACTCGGCTTGTACTCGCTAGAATTTAGATGATTGAGGGAGGATCTTATAGAAACTTACAAAATTCTTAAGGGGTTTGCCAGGCTAGATGCAGGAAGATTGTTCCCGACGTTGGGGAAGTCCAGAACAAGTGGTCACAGTTTAAGGATAAGGGGGAAGTCTTTTAGGACCGAGATGAGAAAAACATTTTTCACACAGAGAGTGGTGAATCTGTGGAATTCTCTGCCACAGTTCATTGGCTATATTTAAGAGGGAGTTAGATGTGGCCCTTGTGGCTAAAGGGATCAGGGGGTATGGAGAGAAGGCAGGGGATGGGATACTGAGTTGGATGATCAGCCATGATCATATTGAATGGTGGTGCAGGCTCGAAGGGCCGAATGGCCTACTCCTGCACCTATTTTCTATGTTTTCTACGTTTCTATTGTCTGTTTCCACTGTAGCTCGGTACACGTGACAATAAACTAAACAAAGACACTACTGCTACAAGGGCATACAGCAATTTGTTCCTGCTCCATCCAGCTAATAATCGTTCAATTTTCACTTCAATCTTGATGGGGTTTTTTTTAAATGCTTTTAAATAGCAACAGCAGCCCTATAAATGGCAAAGGAAATAATTGGAAGCATGTTCCTCATTAAGCTGGAGTGCTGAAATAGAACTCTTTAATTTATTCCACTGCTAGTGCCCTGTCTTTTGACTTGACAAACTCAAAGTCATTGACTTGGGTACGAACTTCCGAAAATTACACTTGTCTAAATTCAAACATAAGAGGCACTGACATGGATACAAACATAATGTGACAATTTTGAAAAGCTTCGCAAACATTGTCTATATTTAGAAGATTGGGAGGAATTCAAATAAGATGTGCAGCACGGGTTCCATCCAGACTACGGGTGCTGTCTGTGCGGAGTTTGCACGTTCTCCCCGTTGTACGATCTCCCACGTGCTCCCGCACTCCAAAGACGAACGGATTTATAGGTTAATCGGCTTGGTATAAATATACAAATGTAAAATTATCCCCAGTGTGTGTGTAGGATAGTGTTGGAGTGAAGGGATAGCTGGTCGGTGTGGGCTCGGTGGGCTGAAGGGCCTGTTTCTGTGTTGTAAATTGGGCGGCACGATGGCGCAGCGGTAGAGTTGCTGCCTCACAGCGCCAGACACCGGGGTTCCATCCTGACTACGGGTGCTGTCTGTATGGAGTTTGCACGTACGGGTGTCAGGAGTAATGGGGAGAAGGCAGGAGAGTGGGGTTAGGAGGGAGAGATAGATCAGTCATGACTGAATGGCGCAGTAGACTTGATGGGCCGAATGGCCGAATTCTGCTCCTATCATTGATGATCTCCCCGTGACCTGCGTGGGTTTTCTCCGAGATCTTCGGTTTCCTCCCAAACTTTTTTTCAATCTCTTACCTCGATGGAGATGTGATTTTTTTTTTCCATACCGTATCTCTGTCCGCACTGCGGCCTAACATCGAGGATCAGGCGGCCTATTGCCTGGGATCGATTTTGGGATCTCCAACCGCGGAGCTACAATCGCCCAGACTGCGAATGGTTCTATTGTCTATTGTCTCTTTATTCTCCCGCGGAGACAATAGACAATAGACAATAGGTGCAGGAGTAGGCCATTCGGCCCTTTGAGCCAGCACCGCCATTCAATGTGATCATGGCTGATCATCCCCAATCAGTATCTCGTTCCTGCCTTCTCCCCATATCCCCTGACTCCGCTATCTTTCAGAGCCCTATCTAGATCTCTCTTGAAAGTATCCAGAGAACCGGCCTCCAAGGCAGAGAATTCCACAGACTCACCACTCTCTGTGTGAAAAAGTGTTTCCTCGTCTCTGTTCTAAATGGCTTACTCCTTATTCTTAAACTGTGGCCCCTGGTTCTGGACCCCCCCCCCCCCAACATCGGGAACATGTTTCCTTCCTCTAGCGTGTCCAAACCCTTAACAATCTTATATGTTTCAATGAGATCGCCTCTCATCATTCTAAACTCCAGAGTGTACAAGCCCAGCTGCTCCATTCTTTCAGCATATGACAGTCCCGCCATCCCGGGAATTAACCTGGTGAACCTACGCTGGGCTCCCTCAATAGCAAGAATGTCCTTCCTCAAATTAGGGGACCAAAACTGCACACAATACTCCAGGTGTGGGCTCACCAGGGCTCTGTACAACTGCAGAAGGACCTCTTTGCTCCTATACTCGATTCCTCTTGTTATAATGGGTTAAACTATATTGCCTTCCATCACAGTGAGGAACGTGGGGAATCCACGGTGGTGGATTTTCATGTTAATTTTTATGCAGGTGTAGAAACATAGAAACATAGAAACATAGACAATAGGTGCAGGAGTAGGCCATTCGGCCCTTCGAGCCAGCACTGCCATTCAATATGATCATGGCTGATCATCCAACTCAGTATCCTGTACCTGCCTTCTCTCCATACCGCCTGATCCCTTTAGCCACAAGGGCCACATCTAACTCCCTCTTAAATATAGCCAATGAACTGGCCTCAACTACCTTCTGTGGCAGAGAATTCCACAGATTCACCACTCTCTGTGTGAAAAATGTTTTTCTCATCTCAGTCCTAAAAGATTTCTCCCTTATCCTTAAATTGTGACCCCTTGTTCTGGACTTCCCCAACATCGGGAACAATCTTCCTGCATCTAGCCTGTCCAACCACTTAAGAATGTTGTAAGTTTCTATGTAGGTCAACACCCTGATGCTGCGGATCAAAGAGAGCTCTCTGGAGCTTAACATCTCCAAGACCAAGGAGCTGTGTTGTGGGGGGAGGCGAACATCTTCCCCCCAACCTCTCTTTGAACCTCTGAGGCTGAATGGGCAGACAGTTGAGCAGGTAGAGGCCTTTAGATACCTGGGCACAGAGATTGACACCCGCGTGGCTTTCCGCCAGCACACAGACTCTGTGTACAAGAAGGCACAGCAACGCCTGTTCCTGCTGAGGAAACTCAGGAGCTTTGATGTCAGACAGGACATTTTAACAGCTGTCTATAAATCACTTATAGAATCTGTACTCACCTTTAACATCACATCCTGGTTCACCCTCACCTCTGTCAAAGACAAATCAAAGCTTTCCCGGATCATCAATCAGGCAAGCAAAATAACTGGCAAAACTCAAAATCAATTATCAGTACTCCACACCCAGGCAGTTAAAAGGAAAGCCAATCTCATTACACAGGATCCCACCCACCCCCTGCACAAGTCTTTCCAACTTCTGCCATCAGGCCGCCGATATAAAGTCCCCCTATCCAAGAAAAACATCCACAAAAACTCATTCATACCCATTGCCATAAACAGCTTAAATAAAAAATGAACAATGGACAAATTAACCCTGACGCATTGTCACTTTACACGTATCCACAACTTTTATCTTGTCTATTTTTACAGTTTTTAATCTTTATATTTGCTTTTAAGATCGATACACACTGTGTGTGCTCTCAGAAATCTGTGTCGTATGACTGCTTATCAGTACATTGTCCTGTCTGTATGTTGAGCCACGTCAAAGAAGATTTTCTATTACGACAGACAATAAAGTTTTCTGAATCTGAATCTGAATCTGAATCCCCCCTCAATCTTCTAAATTCTAAATTGTGTGTCTTGTTGCTTTTTTCCAGTGTGGCTGCGTTGGTCATTCGAATATCACTGCACCTTAATCGGAGCACGTGACAATAAAAGACCTTTGAACCATTCGCCTTCTCCCAAGGCCGTTCTTGTCTGCGGCCGTTTGCTCAGCCCTCGCCTTGGGAGAGGGGAATTATTCATTACGTTAGTACCTGGAATGCGCAGGAGATATCCAGGCCCCAGGTTTCATTAAGCTATCAGCTCCAGACTGCTGCACATTGAAGCCAGGAGGTAAAACAAAATTAAATTAAAAACTAACTGACAGCTTTACGCTTGTTCCAAAAATGCCTCCCAATTCATTCAGGAACGGGAAGCAGAACATACCAGCTGTAATCCGCACAAATGGTTGCTAATTGAAATATGTTCTCAGACAGAGTCATTCAATTTGGGTCTTAAGTGATCAGACATTGTGATTTCCTCTTTTTCAGGCTTGATCAAATAGGCTTATGAGCAATGTGCAATCCCGAAAATCCACAATGTAGCACATTTGAACTGTGTGTCTGTGGAATTCGCTGCCACAGAAGGCAGTGGAGGCCAATTCATTAGATGTATTCACGAGAGAGTTAAATATAGCTCTTAGGGCTAACGGAATCAAGGGATATGGGGAGAAAGCAGGATTGTGGATGATCAGCCATGATCACATCAAATGGCGGTGCTGGCTCGAAGGGCCGAAGAGCCTACTCCTGCATCTATTTTCCATGCTTCCTGTGAAGACTAATTCCTAATTCCTCCGTCTACGCCGCATCTCCACCCAGGATGAGGTGTTCCACACCAGGTCATCGGAGATGTCCTCATTCTTTAGGAAACGGGGGTTCCCATCTTCTATTATAGATGAGGCTCTCACTAGGGTCTCCTCGATATCACGCAGCTCTGCTCTCACACCCCCTCCCCCCACTCGTAACAAGGACAGAGTCCCCCTTGTCCTCACCTTCCACACCATCAGCCGTCAGATACAGCAGATAATCCTCCGACATTTTCGCCACCTCCAACGGGATCCCACCACTGGCCACACCTTCCCATCTCCATCACTTTCTGCTTTCCGCAGAGACCGTTCCCTCTGAAACTCCCCGGTCAACTCGTCCCTTCCCACCCAAACCACCCCCTCCCCAGTACTTTTCCCTGCAACCGCAGGAGATGCAACACCTGTGCCTTTACCTCATCCATCGACTCCATCCAAGGACCCAAAGGGTTAGGGTGAGGCAGAGGTTCACCTGCACCTCCTCCAACCTCATCTACTGCATCCGCTGTTCCAGGTGTCAACTTCTCTACATCGGTGAGACCAAGCGCAGGCTCTGCGATCGTTTCGCTGAACACCTCCGCTCAGTCCGTCTTAACCTACCCGATCTCCCAGTGGCTCAACTCCCCCTCCCATTCCCAATCCGACCTTCCTGTCCTGGGCCTCCTCCATTGTCAAGGAGGCCCAGCGCAAATTGGAGGAACAGCACCTCATATTTCACTTGGGCAGCTTACACCCCATGGGTTACTGATTGTGGGTGATCAGCCGTAATTACAATGAATGGCGGGTAAGGCTCGAAGGGCCGAATGGCCTCCTATTTTCTATGTCTATGTTTGTAGAACCTGAGGGGTATATTTCTCACACAGAGGGTCGCGGATGCATGGAACAAGCTGCCAGAGGAGGTAGTTGAGGCAGGAACTATGTCAACACCTGAAAGACATTTGGACAGGTACACGGATAGGAGAGGTTTACGGGTAAGGTAGACACAGAGTGCTGGAGTAACTCAGTGGGTCAGGCAGCATCTGTGGAGAACATGGATAGGTGACGTTTCACAGAGTGCTGGAGTAACTCAGCAGGTCAGGCAGCATCTGTGGAGAACATGGATAAGTGAGGTTTCACAGAGTGCTGGAGTAACTCAGGGGGTCAGGCAGCATCTGTGGAGAACATGGATAGGTGACGTTTCACAGAGTGCTGGAGTAACTCAGCGGGTCAGGCAGCATCTGTGGAGAACATGGATAGGTGACGTTTCACAGAGTGCTGGTGTAACTCAGCGGGTGAGGCAGCATCTCTGGAGAACAAGGATAGGTGACGTTTTGGGTCAAAACCTTTCAATAGCCAATAGACAATAGAAAATAGGCAATAGGTGCAGGAGTAGGCCATTAATTGGCTTTGGTAAAATTGTAAATTGTCGCTAGTGTTTGCAGGATAGTGTTAGTGTGCGGGGATCGCTGGTCGGTGCGGACTCGGTGGGCCGAAGGGCCTGTTTACGTGCTAAGCAGTCAGTGGAAAGACAAAACATGATTAAAATCGAGCCGTCCACATTGTACAGATACATGTAAAAGGGAATAACATTTACTGTTAGATGAAGCCAGGAAAGTCTGATCAAGGATAGACAATAGACAATAGGTGCAGGAGTAGGCCTTTCGGCCCTTCGAGCCAGCACCGCCATTCAATGTAATCATGGCTGATCATCCCCAATCAGTACCCCGTTCCTGCCTTCTCCTCTGACTCCGCTATTTTTAAGAGCCCTATCTAGCTCTCTCTTGAAAGCATCCAGAGAACCTGCCTCCACCACCCTCTGAGGCAGAGAATTCCACAGACTCACCACTCTCTGTGAGAAAAAAGTGTTTCCTCGTCTCCGTTCTAAATGGCTTACCCCTTATTCTTAAACTGTGGCCCCTGGTTCTGGACTCCCACAACATCGGGAACATGTTTCCTGCCTCTAGCGTGTCCAAACCCTTAATAATGTTAGTGTTCAAGAAGGAACTGCAGATGCTGGAAAATCGAAGGTACACAAAAAAGCTTGGAGAAACTCAGCTCCATAGATGCTGCTGCACCCGTTGAGGTTCTCCAGCTTTTTTGTGTACCTTAATAAGCTTATATGTTTCAAATCTTTCTCCAGACACATCCGCAGACAGCTCCTTAGGTTCCAGAGCGCCAGCTGCAGGGGGCAGATTCCTCCCGCTGATCGTCCGTGAAGGTTCCAGTGAGGTTGAGATTGGCCACCTCACCCGGCCTGGGGGATACGTTTTCGGGGGGGAAGGGATGGATTTCAAGTACGCTCTCATAATTTTGTCCAGAGTAAAGGAGGTGAAGGAACACCAGTTGCGGGACCTTAATGAGTTCCATGAAGCTATCAATATTTATTTCAGAATATAAACATCCACCTGTGGTAGAACAGTCTCCACCCCAAACGTCACCCATTCCTTTCATAACAAGCGGATTTCAGTATAGGAGTAAAGAGGTTCTCCTGCAGTTGTACCGGGCTCTGGTGAGACCACATCTGGAGTATTGTGTACAGTTCTGGTCTCCTAATTTGAGGAAGGACATCCTTGTGATTGAGGCAGTGCAGCGTAGGTTCATGAGATTGATCCCTGGGATGGCGGGACTGTCATATGAGGAAAGATTGAAAAGTCCAGGCTTGTATTCACTGGAGTTTAGAAGGATGAGGGGGCATCTTATAGAAACATATAAAATTATAAAAGAACTGGACAAGCTAGATGCAGGAAGAATGTTCCCAATGTTGGGCGAGTCTAGAACCAGGGGCCACAGTCGTAGAATAAAGGGGAGGCCATTTAAGACTGAGGTGAGAAAAAAAAATTTCACCTAGAGAGTTGTGAATTTGTGGAATTCCCTGCCACAGAGGGCAGTGGAGGCCAAATCACTGGATGGATTGAAGAGAGGGTTAGATAGAGCTCTAGGGACTAGTGGAATCAAGGGATATGGGGAGAAGACAGGCACGGGTTATTGATTGGGGACGATCAGCCATGATCGCAATGAATGGCGGTGCTATCTCAAAGGGCTGAATGGTCTCCTCCTCCACCTATTTTGAGTGCAATAGTTTCTCTCCAGAGATGCTGCCTGTCCCGCTGAGTTACTCCAGCATCTTGTGTCTATCTCGGTTTAAACCAGCATCTGCAGTTCCTTCCCACCAAATAGAGGTAGCCGCAGGCATGGTGAATCAGCGGTAGAGTTGCTGCCTTCACAGCGCCAGAGACCCGGGTTCCATCCTGACTACGGGTGCTGTCTGTACGGAGTTTGCACGTTCTCCCCGTGACCTGTGTGGGTTTTCTCCGGGTGCTTCGGTTTCCTCCCACACTCCAAAGACGTACAGGTCTGTAGGTTAATTAGCTCGGTATAAACGTAAATTATCCCTAGTGTGTGTAGGACCGTTCGGGGTAATCACTGGCTGGCATGGTCTCGGTGGGCCGAAGGGCCTGTTTCCACGCTGCATCACTAAACTAAACCAAACTAAACTACAGTATAAAAACTGGCCCGGTAATTGGCATCTGTATAACTGTAAAATGATCGCTGGTTGGCGCTGACTCAATAGACAATAGACAATAGACAATAGGTGCAGGAGTAGGCCATTCGGCCCTTCGAGCCAGCACCGCCATTCAATGTGATCATGGCTGATCATCCACAATCAGTACCCCGTTCCTGCCTTCTCTCCATATCCCCTGACTCCGCTATTTTTAAGAGCCCTATCTAGCTCTCTCTTGAAAGTATCCAATGAACCGGCCTTCACCGCCCTCTGAGGCAGAGAATTCCACAGACTCACAACTCTCTGTGAGAAAAAGTGTTTCCTCGTCTCCGTTCCAAATGGCTTACTCCTTATTCTTAAACTGTGTGGCCCCTGGTTCTGGACTCCCCCAACATCGGGAACATGTTTCCTGCCTCTGGCGTGTCCAAACCCTTAATAATCTTATATGTGTCAATAAGATCCACTCTCATCCTTCTAAACCCCAGAGTGCAAAACCACCGCGTGAAATTTCCCTCTGGAAAAAAAGTGAACAGCGAGGAATTTAAATTCTTAGCAAAAAAACTGGCAAAAGATTTCTTCAACCTGCAAACAGATAAAAGATCCACAAAAGACAACTGGGTGTGGCTGAGAAACTCTTTAAATAATGTTGTTACAAATCATGTTCCGCAAACTAAAACGTCTCTGCAGTAAGAAAGAGAAGTTTTATATCCGTGCCAAAAAAAGGGGTACAAAACTGGACTGGGATAATTTTACTAGAGTACAAAAGCAAGTCGATTGTGCAATTGGGAGTGCTCATAGACAACATGTTTCTTCTATTCTTGGGGGAGAGCAACCCAAGGCTTTTTTGAGATATGTGAAATCCAGACGGACAGACAACACCGGTGTCCAGATGCTTAAAGTGTACAACTGCCTGATCACTGAGGACCAGGCAAAAGCAGAAGCTCTTACAAACCAATTTCAACACGTTTTCACCCGGGAAGATGTGGAGCCTTCATCATTTCCAGTCCTATCGCCCAGCCCGTATGCTGATATGCTTCCTTGAGTATAGGAGCAGGGAGGTTCTACTGCAGTTGTACAGGGTCTTGGAGAGACCACACCTGGAGTATTGCGTACAGTTTTGGTCTCCAAATCTGAGGAAGGACATTATTGCCATAGAGGGAGTGCAGAGAAGGTTCACCAGACTGATTCCTGGGATGTCAGGTTACACAGAAAAGCTGGAGAAACTCAGCGGGTGCAGCAGCATCTATGGAGCGAAGGAAATAGGCAACGTTTCGGGCCGAAACCCTTCTTCAGACAGAATGATTCCTGGGATGTCAGGACTGTTTTATGAAGAAAGACTGGATAGACTTGATTTATACTCTCTAGAATTTAGGAGATTGAGAGTGCATCTTATAGAAACTTACAAAATTCTTAAGGGGTTGGACAGGCTAGATGCAGGAAGATTGTTCCCGATGTTGGGGAAGTCCCGAACAAGGGGTCACAGCTTAAGGATAAGGGGGAAATCCTTTAAACAGAGATGAGAAAAACTTTTTTCACACAGAGAGTGGTGAATCTCTGGAACTCTCTGCCGCAGAGGGTAGTTGAAGCCAGTTCATTGGCTATATTTAAGAGGGAGTTAGATGTGGCCCTTGTGGCTAAGGGGATCAGGGGGTATGGAGAGAAGGCAGGTACGGGATACTGAGTTGGATGATCAGCCATGATCATATTGAATGGCGGTGCAGGATCGAAGGGCCGAATGGCCTACTCCTGCACCTATTTTCTATGTTTCTATTAAAATTGAAGTTGAAGGTGTCAAGACGTTATTGCTCAACATCAATACCACAAAAGCAAATGGACCACATCAGATACAGAATCAAGCCCTCAAGATCGCAGCCGAAGAACCCTCTCCAGTTTTGCAGTTCATTTTCCAACAATCACTTGACTCGGGTGATGTTCCGCTGGATTGGACGAAGGCCAACATCACTCCTCTCTTTAAGAAGAGTTCAACCACCAACCCAGCAAATTATTGTCCTGTTTCATTGACAAGTACTTGCTGCAAATTGCTGGCGCATTTAATTGATAGTAATCTGATGCGACACGTGAGCAAACATAACATTCTTGCTGACAACCAACATGCATTTAGGAGGCATAGATCATGCGAGTCTCAACTTATCCTGACGACAAATGACCTGGCCAAGCACCTTGACAGTAACGTCATCATGGATTTAGTTGTGCTGGACTTTTCTAAAGCATTTGATGTCATCCCACACCAGAGACTGCCTCGGAAACTTGACTTCTATGGTATTCGTTCCAACACGAAACGATGGATTTCCAGTTTCCTGACAAAACGTCTTCAGTGTGTGTGTGTGTGTGAATGGAAAGTGCTCCAATTGGCATCCAGTGTTGAGTGGTACACCTCTGGGCACAGTACTTGGCCCACACCTATTTTTGTTTTACATAAATGACATCCATGAAAAAGTCGCAAGTACGACCAGACTATTCGCTGATGATTGTTTGCTGTACCGTCCAATTAAGTCAACTGATGATGAAGATGCTCTCCAAAAGGATCTCGATACTATGGTTGAGTGGTCACAACAATGGGGCATGCAGTTCAACCCTTCCAAATGTGAAACCATGCGTGTCACCAGAAAGAGGAATCCAGGTGAAACATCTTACAATAGCCTTTCTGCCACCCTTGAAGAATCCAAACAAACCAAGTATCTTGGCATCAAATTGCAGAATGATCTGCGTTGGAACGGTCAGACTCATCATGCAACGGTGAAAGCAACAGGTGTCCTAAACTTTCTGAGGTGCCACTTTCATCATTGTTCAACTTCCGTCAAGGAGAAGCTATACTTCACCCTCGTTAGATCTCATTTGGACTACGCAGTTGCAGCATGGGACCCATACACAAATAAAAACATTTCTTCCATCGACCGTGTCCAAAGACAGGCAGCTTGATTTGTTACTAACATCTATGAGAGAGAGGTGAGTGTCACCAACCTTCTGAATTCTCTGGGGTGGAACCCTCTCCAAGACAGACAGACGTGAAGCTCACCGTTTGACCTGTTTTTACAAAATGTTAAATGGTCAGCTCGACATAGATTACAAGACCTACACCAACCCCAAACCAATTAGGAGCAGACGAGGGCATTCGATCCAATTTGTGATCTCAGCTACAAAGACAGATGTGTACAGCAATTCGTTCTTCCCCCGCACAATGAATGCATGGAATAATCTCCACCCAACTATAGTTACCCAACCAGATGCAACTAAATTTAAAGTAGCTCTTTCTTCCCAATAACCCTTTCTGGCTTAAGCCCTCCCTTCACCACCTCCAGTTTAAATTCCATTTGGAATATTTTGGAGGACAAAGAAACCAAGAACCAAGAACCAAGAGTGAACAAGCCCAGCCGCTCCATTCTCTCAGCATATGACAGTCCCGCCATCCCGGGAATTAACCTGGTGAACCTATGCTCGGTGGGCTGAAGGGCCTGTTTCTACGCTGTATCTCTAAAGTCTGAATACTCTAAAGGAGTTTCCATTTCACAAAGATCTGTCAGCAGCTACAGTATCAGTGGGAGACTGGAAATTAGCCTCCAGACTTTTGATCTTAGAATATCACAAAGTGGAACCTCCGTTTCAGCTGATGTTAGTGATTCACTGTTTTAACACCATCGCTGGAACTGGGAGACAGATAAACGCCAAAGAGGGAGAGAGGGAAAGATGAGAGAGGGAGGGAGGAGGGAGGGGGAGAGAGAGAGAGGGAGAGAGAGAGAGAGAGAGAGAGAGAGAGAGAGAGAGAGAGAGAGAGAGAGAGAGAGAGAGAGAGAGAGAGAGAGAGCAGACAGACAGACAGACAGACAGAGACAGGGAGAGAGAGAGAGACAGACAGAGAGAGAGAGAAAGAGAGGAGGGAGAGAGTGAGAAATAGAGAGAGATAGATAGAATAAGAGATAGAATGAGAGCGAGAGACAGAATGAGAGAGAAAGAGAGAGAGAGAGAGAGAGTATTTTATGACTTTGCTACATAATACAGGGCATGATGTTTGATATTACTCTGGAACAAAAGTTTGGATTGCTGGTAAATAAAGTGGTTATGTCATGATAAAAAAAGAGAGAGAAAGCACTGGCTGCTATTTCAGACAGCTGTTCCTGGCAGGTTAAAAAAGGCAGGGACATCATGAATCATTGAACAGTCCTGGCCCCTCCGAGATGCAGCTGAGCGAGGTGGTACTGCACGCCCGCCAGCTTCCAAGCGGGGGATGACTTCAGCTCTGCGGGCTTGTGAAGTTCCAGATGGTCACAACTATCTCCAACCAGGATCAAGATCAGAGTCTAAAGTGTTTCATTATCATATGTAGTGATCAGGAACAACACCATTCTTACACGCACCACCACCCGCACAGTACACCACCAGTACACAGTGCACTTATTATAAGATCACGCCATCAAACCTTCCGTCATCCCAGAGCTCCGACTGCCATGAAACAACACAAAAAAATAACGGCCCCTACATCATGTTTAAGAAGTAACTCCAGATGCTGGAAAATCGCAGGTAGACCAAAATGCTGGAGGAACTCAGCGGGTGAGGCAGCATCTATGGAGCGAAGGAAATAGGCGACGTTTCGGGTCGAAACCCGGACGGTCCCGACATTATCACTGGCTAAATTTCAATAAACCTTGCTACCAATATTCCCTTTACCCAAGGATGTTAACGGGCCAGTCCCACTAACGCAACTTTTATCGGCGATTGCTGGCACCCATCACAGGTCGCCGAAAATATCCAACATGTTGAAAATCCAGCGGGGACCAAAAAGACGCTACGACTCTTTGGGCGACTGAGGAGACGACTCACGACCGTACAGGCGACATGTCGCGGGGTGAAGCCTGTACGGTCGTGAGTAGTCGCCCAAAGAGTCGTACCTTGTTCTGGTCGCCGCTGGATTTTCAACCCCGAATCGCGGGGTTTGAATCGGCCCGTCGCTGGGCTTTTCACCGCCCGGGCACACAGTGAGGAGGTGTTTGGAGATTCACTGTGATGGATGTTTGTGTGGAACTGCATTCATTGTGCGTTTTGTTTTTGTTTTTTGCTGTTATGACTGCAGGGAACAAAATTCCATCCAAACCTTGGTTTGTTTGAATGACAATAAAGGCATTCTATTAAGGGTTTGGACACGCTAGAGGCAGGAAACATGTTCCCGATGTTGGGGGAGTCCAGAACCAGGGGCCACAGTTTAAGAATAAGGGGTAAGCCATTTAGAACAGAGACGAGGAAACACTTTTTCACAGAGAGAGTTGTGCGTGTGGAATTCTCTGCCTCAGAGGGCGGTGGAGGCCGGTTCTCTGGATGCTTTCAGGAGAGAGCTAGATAGTCAAGTCAAGTCAAGTCAATTTTATTTCTATAGCACATTTAAAAACAACTCTCGTTGACCAAATTGTCGGCTGCCCTCTCCTTACCTTGGAGGACTTACACAGTTCCCGCTGCACCAAAAAATCCCAGAGTATCATAAAGGACATTTCCCACCCCGGACACTCCCTGTTTGAACTGTTGCCGTCAGGCAGACGGTACAGATCTACAAGGACAAGGACGAACAGACTAAAAAACAGTTTTTACCCCACTGCTATAAAAGCACTAAATGTAGCCGCCAAGTAAAAGAGGGGCCAGACATACTAAGGGAATGTGGTACACTGTGAAATTGGCAGAAGGATGGATGGTTGGGTGTTTATGCGTGCTATTTTCGTGATATTTATTTTAGTTGTTTATCTTTTAATATTTTATCTTGTATGTATCGTTAGCTTTTAGAAATGTTTGAATGGTGCACTGACTGGCTGACATTTTTAAATTTTGTTGTACATGGTTCATGTTACAATGACAATAAAGAAACTATTCTATTCTAAAGTGCTTTACATCAGTGCAGGTACTAACATGCTACACACAGTGATACATAAAGATAGGGCTCTTAAAGATAGCAGAGTCAAGGGATATGGGGAGAAGGCAGGAACGGGGTACTGATTGTGGATGATCAGCCATGATCACATTGAATGGCGGTGCTGGCTCGAAGGGCCGAATGGCCTACTCCTGCACCTATTGTCTATTGTCTATTATTTTAGTTTAGTTTAGAGATACAGCATGGAAACGGGCCCTTCGACCCACCGAGTCCGCGCCGACCAGCGATCCCCGCACACCAGAGAGAGCTCACGCTGGTCACGGGGAGAATGTACAGACAACGCACATGCTGTTTCTCTATAATAAACTGAACTGAAATTGCAAGGAGCGTTGAGGTGCGTGGAATGAGATCGCCACACGGGAACAGTGGGGGTCGGAGGAGATGAATCCTTCTCAATAGCTCATCCCCAGCATGAGGCCAACAATGTTATATTAACTGAACTCTTGAGCTCATTTCCTTCATGCACTGGAGCTTGGAGCCGTGTGTCCTAAGGGCCTGGCACACTTCCATGGCGATCCAGATCTGGGAATACCAGAGGCAACCAATAAATAATCGACCCAACAATGTAGGGGCGGCACGGTGGCGCAGCGGTAGAGTTGCTGCCTCACCGCGCCAGAGACCCGGGTTCCATCCTGACTACGGGCGCTGTCTGTACGGAGTTTGTTGTACGTTCTCCCCCGCGACCTGCGCGGGTTTTTCTCCGAGTCTTCGAGTTTCCTCCCACGCTCCAGAGACGTGCAGGTTTGTTGGTATAATTGGCTTGGCGTAAATGTAAAATTGCCCCCAGTGTGTGTGTGTGTGTGGCAGAGCACTAGTGTGTGAACGGGCGATCGCTGGTCGGCGCGGACTTGGTGGGCTGAGCGGCGAGTATCCGCGCTGTATCTCGAAACTAAACTCAACTAAAAGCATACCGCAGTCTGCGTTCACGTGGACGATGCCAAATAAGAACCCGAGGGGCATCACTTTTCACTCAGAAAAGGTGAGAAAAATAATAAGAAACCAGGAGTGATTTTACAGAGGTGTACAAAATCACGAGAGGAATAGATCAGGTAGACGCACAGAGTCTCTTGCCCAGAGTAGGGGAATTGAGGACTGGAGGACATAGGTTTAATGTGAGGGGGGAAAGATTTAATAGGAATCTCAGGGGTAACCTTTCCACACAGGTTGGTGTATGGAACGAGCTGCCAGAGAAGGTAGTTGAGGCAAGAACTATCCCAACAATTAAGAAACAGTTAGTACATGGATTGGACAGGTTTAGAGGGATATGGACCAAGCGCAGGCAGGTGGGACTAGTATAGATGGGGCATTTGGGCAGTGGGGGCAAGTTGGGCTGAAGGGCCTGTTTACTCTAGTATATGACACTGTGACTGTACCAAATCATTTTGGTTTCCTTCTATAGGTTTCCCCACCATTGACTTTGCCTAACTCAATACACTGCAAATTAGATTGTTAAGGGTTTGGACACGCTAGAGGCAGGAAACATGTACCCGATGCTGGGGGAGTCCAGAACCAGGGGCCACAGTTTAAGAATAAGGTGGAAGCCATTTAGAACAGAGACGAGGAAACACTTTTTCTCACAGAGTGGTGAGTCTGTGGAATTCTCTGCCTCAGAGGGCGGTGGAGGCCGGTTCTCTGGATGCTTTCAAGAGAGAGCTAGATAGGGCTCTTAAAGATAGCGGAGTCGGGGGATATGGGGTGAAGGCAGGAACGGGGTACTGATTGGGGATGATCAGCCATGATCACATTGAATGGCGGTGCTGGGTGGAAGGCCTACTCCTGCACCTATTGTCTATTGTTGCTAAAACATTGTGGGCCGAGGGCCTGGTCCTGTGCTGTACTGTTCAATGTTCTATGTTGCGTGAGACAATTTGATGGCATCACAGTACGGCTGTCTATTGACTGCAAAGTCAAGCGCTGGGAATAGTATGGGTTCATATTGGGATGTAAACTGTGTGGTGGCTGGTGTTGGCCTCCTGGTTTAGTGTCGACATTGAGCATATAAAGTGCCTGACCCACTTACGCAATTTTTTTTCGGCGAGTTGCCGGCACTCGTCATGGTCTAGCAGGTCTCTGAAAATTAAAAAAATGGTGAAACCCTTAATAATCTTATATGTTTCAATGAGATACCCTCTCATCCTTCTCAATTCCAGAGTGTACAAGGCCAGCCGCTCCATTCTCTCAGCATATGACAGTCCCGCCATCCCGGGAATTAACCTGGTGAACCTACGCTGCACTCCCTCAATAGCAAGAATGTCCTTCCTCAAGTTAGGGCATTAGCAGCGCCTACCTGACCCATGCTAGCTGTTCTCCAGAGCTCGCATCCACTGAGCATCACCCTGGCCATGCTCCCACCCCGCCCCTGCCATCGGGAAGAAGGTACAGCGAAAAGTGACTGAATTCAATACAGGTAGACGAAATTGCTGGAGAAAATCAGCGGGTGAGGCAGCATCTACGGAGAGAAGGAATAGGCGACGTTTCGGGTCGAGACCCTTCTTCAGACTCTCCTTAGATGCTGCCTCACCATATTCAATGTGATCATGGCTGATCATCCCCTATCAGTACCCCGTTCCTGCCTTCTCCCCATATCCCCAGACTCCGCTATCTTTAAGAGCCCTATCTAGCTCTCTCTTGAAAGTATCCAGAGAACCTGCCTTCACCGCCCTCTGAGGCAGAGAATTCCACAGATTCTCCACTCTCTTGTGCTGCTGCAAGTAAGAATTTCATTGCTCCGTGTCGGAGCAGAGGACAATAGATCACTCTCGACGTGGACAGAATGGACAGGTGACGTTTCGGGCAGGATCCTTCTCCAGCCTGGAACAAACCGACCCAAAACGTCATCCATCCATTCCTGCCACAGATGCTGCCTGACCACCTGAGTTCCTACAGCACTTAGGTTTTTTAATTTAAAAACAAGATTCCAGCATCAGCTTTTCCTTGTGCATCTGTCAGATTAGATGAATCGAGTATCACATCTGGTTGAGAAAGAGAAATAAAGAGGGAGAAAGGTCGAAAGATGAAGAGAGCTGTGAAATCAAAATAGTTTCAAATTAGACATTTAAAACACCTGCTAGTATAGAAGACTAGGTGGGGCAGCGGTAGAGTTGCTGCCTTACAGCGCTTGCAGCGCAGGAGACCCGTGTTCCATCCCGACTACGGGTGCTGTATGTACGGAGTTTGTACGTTCTCCCCGTGACCTGCGTGGGCTATCTCTGAAATAGTCGTAGAGTCATAGACAATAGACAATAGGTGCAGGAGTAGGCCATTCGGCCCTTCGAGCCAGACACCGCCATTCAATGTGAACATGGCTGATCATCCCCAATCAGTACCCCGTTCCTGCCTTTTCCCCACAAATCCCCTGACTCCGCTATTTTTAAGAGCCCTATCTAGCTCTCTCTTGAAAGCATCCAGAGAACCGGCCTCCACCGCCCTCTGAGGCAGAGAATTCAATACGATAGATGGGGGAGGAGTTGTACAGTTTGATGGCCACAGGGAAGAAGGATCTCCTGTTGCGTTCTGTCCTGCATCTTGGTGGAATACAGCGTGGAAACAGGCCCTTCGGCCCAACTTACCCACACCGACCAACATGTCCCATCTACACTAGTCCCACCTGCCTGCATTTGGCCCATATCCCTCCAAACCTGTCCTATCCATGTACCTGTCTAACTGTTTCTTAAATGTTTTTCGTTCAGAGACAGTGTGGAAACAGACCCACCAAGTCTGCACCGACCAGCGATCCCCGCACACCGGAGAAAACCCACGCTGGTCACGGGGAGAGCGGACAAACTCCGTACAGACAGCACCCGTAGTCGGGATGGAACCCGGGTCCCTGACGCTGCCACCGTGCCCGCCCCATTGTTGATTAACAGATCTCGTGACGGGATTAGAACTCACACCACTGGATTGATACCCCAGAGCTTTGGTTGCTAATCCAACCCTTTAACCACTGTGCTACCAGCCTGCTGGGAAGCCCAAGCTAATCAGTCCTATCTATGCTTGCATTTGGGACTTTA
>NW_026575478.1:35000-46397 GCF_028641065.1 Leucoraja erinaceus
GTAAGTAAGTACTGGTGTCAGCGGTTAAGTATGTTTTTTGGCCAAGTATTCACATACAAGGAATTTGCCTTGGTGCTCCACCCACAAGTGACAACATGACATACAGTGACAGTTAGGAATGACACATAAAACATTAAACATTAATAATAAAACATTATTGATTAAACATGTGAATTAGATACATCTAAACTAAACTAAACTAAACCAAGCAAACACTATTCTTTTGCATTGTTTTGGTCTCTCTTCAGAGTCAAACCATTTATTATTTATATGACATTGTAAATGCATTCCTCAAGACGACAGTGCAATAAATCTACATAGATTTTCCCTCTCAATAGTAGCAAATATAGATGCATAAAACATTCTGTAAACTCTCTGGGTATTGGTGGCAACAGATTATCATATGTCATATGTAAGGCAAAGTATCAACCATTTTTTCCTCTTCACACACACACACACACACACACACACACACACACACACACACACACACTGACAGATCTGACGCATAGTTCTAGAATTTGAAACTTTTTTAAATGCCGGTGTTGTTGGTATGACTGGCAACTGACCCATCCTACCACAACCAGAGAGCAGTCCTGAAATACTATCTACCTCATTGGAGGCCATCGGACTATCTTTAATCAGACTTTGTGTTTAAGAAGGAACTGCAGATGCTGGAAAATCGAAGGTAGACAAAAATGCTGGAGAAACTCAGCGGGTTAGGCAGCATCTATGGAGCAAAGAAAATAGGCAACGTTTCAGGTCGAAACCCTTCTTCAGACATAGGCAACCTGAACGCGTTTCAACTCGAAACGTCGCTTATTTCCTTCGGTCCATAGATGCTGTCTCACCCGCTAAGTTTCTCCAGCATTTTGGGCTACCTTCAATCAAACTTTGCTGGCTTTACATAGAAACATAGAAACATAGAAAATAGGTGCAGGAGTAGGCCATTCGGCCCTTCGAACCTGCACCGCCATTCAATATGATCATGGCTGATCATCCAACTCAGTATCCCGTACCTGCCTTCTCTCCATACCCCCTGATCCCCTTAGCCACAAGGGCCACATCTAACTCCCTCTTAAATATAGCCAATGAACTGGCCTCAACTACCTTCTGTGGCAAAGAATTCCAGAGATTCACCACTCTCTGTGTGAAACATGTTTTTCTCATCTTGGTCCTAAAAGACTTCCCCCTTATCCTTAAACTGTGACCCCTTGTTCTGGCCTTCCCCAACATCGGGAACAATCTTCCTGCATCTAGCCTGTCCAACCCCTTAAGTTTAGAGCTATAGCATGGAAATAAGTTTTCGGATCACTAACACGGCACGGGCCAGCGCTCACCATGTGCACTGGCACATTCCTACGCACACCAGGTGACAATTTACAGAAGCCAATTAACCTACAAACCATTACGTCTTTGGTGTGTGGGAGGAAACCGGAGCACCCGGAGAAAACCCACGCAAGTCACGGGGAGAACGTGCAAACTCCGTGCAGAGAGCACCCGTGTGCAGGATGGAACCCGGGTTCCTGGTGCCATAAGGCAGCAACTCTACCGCTGCCCCACCGTGCAGCCTCTTTGTTTCCACCAGTGGGAGAGTCAAGGACCAGAGGTCACAGCACCAGAATAAAAGGACGTACGTTTAGAAGGCAGATGAGAAGGAATTTATTTGGTCAGAGGGTGGTGAATCTGTGGAATTCATTGCCACAGACGGCTGTGGAGGCCAAGTAAGTGGATATTTTTAAGGCAGAGACAGACAGATTTGTGATTAGTGCGGGTGTCAGGGGTTATAGGGATAAGGCAGGAGAATGGGGTTGAGAGGGAGAGATAGATCAGCCATGATTGAATGGTGGAGTAGACTTGATGGGCCGAATAGGGCTAGAACTTATGAGCTTCTGCCCTAAACACCTTTCTAACACATTTTAATACTGGCTTTAGTACTGATTTGTTTTTGCTTGCTTATATTAGACACATTGGAACAGCTACGATAGCACAGTGACTAATATATATCGGTACGTGTGTAGGACCTGTGGCAGAATCAAGGGATATGGGGAGAAGGCAGGAATGGGGTACTGATTGGGGATGATCAGCCATCATCACATTGAATGGCGGTGCTGGCTCAAAGGGCTGATGGCCTACTCCTGCAGAGGGGGGGGGGGGGGGGGGGGGGGGGGGGGGGGGAGGGGGGGGGGGGTGGGGGGGGGGGTGGGGGGGAAGAGAGGGGGGGGAAGAGGAGGGGGAAGAAGGGTGGGGGAGGAAGGGGGGGGAGGAATGGTGAGGAGGGGAGAGGAAGGGAGGGAGGGAGGGAAGGAAAGAGGGAGACAGAGGAAGGCCCGTTATTGACGGTGAGGTGATCCTCAGTGATGATGCTGGGATCCACCTGATGGCCTCTATGTAGACCTGGATCATCTTGCCTCTGATCTACCATATTGGGAATAAAGCCTATTGTGAGTTCACCATATCAGTGCCAGTGTGGCCATTATGTGGCCATTGTGACCAGTGCCACAGACCATAAAAGACCATCAGTCATATGAGCAGTATTAGGCCATTTGGCCCATCACATCTATTCTATTGTGGCTGTTCTATATCTCCCTCTCAATCAGATTCTGCTGCACTTCTCCCCATGACCTTGTAAATCCCTGGAGGAATTCTCTGGCAGATGAGCAGCAAGATGTGGCCAACATTATGGGCACCATGTTTTAAGGAAGATGGTGTCAAGTTGGAAAGGGTGCAGAGAAGATTTACAAGGACGTTGCTTGGACTAGAGCCACACGGAGAGGTTGAGCAGGCTGGGTCTCTATTCCTTGGAGCTCCAGGAGGATGAGGGATGATCTTATAGAGGTGTACAAAATCATGAGAGGAATAGATCGGGTACACACACAGAGTCTCTTGCCCAGAGTAGGGGGAATCGGGGACCAGAGGACATAGGTTTAAGGTGAGGGGTGAAAGATTTAATGGGAATCTGAGGGGTAACTTTTTCACACAAAGGGGGGTGGGTGTATGGAACGAGCTGCCAGAGATAGACACAGAGTGCTGGCGTAACTCAGTTGGTCGGGCAGCATCGATGGAGAATATGGATGGGCGAGGCTTTACATCGGAACCCTTCTTCAGACTCAATTTATTTTAACGTTGGTTGTGCTATCAATTTTCGTAAATGTCCAATAGACAATAGATAATAGGTGCAGGAGCAGGCTATTCGGCCCATCGAGCCAGCACCGCCATTCAATGTGATCATGGCTGATCATCACCAATCAGTACCCCGTTCCTGCCTTCTCCCCATATCCCCCGACTCTGCTATCTTTAAGAGCCCTATCTAGCTCTCTCTTGAAAGCATCCAGAGAACCTGCCACCCCTGCCCTCTGAGGCAGAGAATTCCACAGACTCACAACTCTCTGTGTGAAAAAGTGTTTCCTCGTCTCCGTTCTAAATGGCTTACTCCTTATTCTTAAACTGTGGCCCCTGGTTCTGGACTCCCCCAACATGGGGAACATGTTTCCTGCCTCTAGCGTGTCCAAGCTGTTAATAATCTTATATGTTTCAATGAGATATCCTCTCATCCTTCTAAACTCCAGAGTGTACAAGCCAGTGTCTTAAGGTAGCTTTAATACTCATGCAATTCACATTTCCAGCAGGTAGCTTGAAGGATTCCATTTTGAGGCATCATAAACCATCATAAGCAGTAAATGCATTGCCTTCAGAAAAAAGCCATTACAATCTTGCATAAAATATACTGCAGCAAATTAAATAATGATTCCTGTAAAATGGGTTGTGTCTAATTTATAGTGAGCTGTTTTTACTGCGTGTGTACATAAGAATCTATTCAGCCCTGGCTCATAAACACAGTGAGTGATTCATCTCCTGGATTGTAATTCAGAAGATCAATTCATAAATTCATAAGGTCATAACTTCCACGAGCAGAATTAGGCCATTCGGCCCATCTAGTCTACTCCAACATTCAATCATGGCTGCTCAATCTTTCCCTCTCAACCCCATTCTCCTGCCATCTCCCCATAACCCCTGACACCCGTACTAATCAAGAATCTATCTATCTCTGCCTTAGATATATACAGACGATAGACACACATTACACTACCATTAAAATCCCGTAAACTCCCTAACCAGCGCCACCCCATTAGAAACAACACCAACTGAAGCTGGCCTCCAGATGTGGCAGCACAGGCTATCCACTGTCCCTATTTCCACCTAGATGGGCACACCAATAGACTGTAGACAATAGGTGCAGGAGTAGGCCATTCGGCCCTTTGAGCCAGCACCGCCATTCAATGTGATCATGGCTGATCATCCCCAATCAGTACCCCGTTCCTGCCTTCTCCCCATAACCCCTGACTCCACTATTTTAAGAGCCCTATCTAGCTCTCTCTTGAAAGCATCCAAAAAATTTGCCTCCACTGCCCTCTAAGGCAGAGAATTCCACAGACTCACCACTCTCTGTGAGAAAAAGTGTTTCTTCGTCTCCATTCTAAATGGCTTACCCCTTATTCTTAAACTGTGGCCCCTGGTTCTGGACTCCCCCAACATCGGGAACATGTTTCCTGCGTCTAGCGTGTCCAAGCCTTTAACAATCTTATGACATGAGATGTCTCAACCGACTGCAAACCGGGGTCAGATGGTCAAGGGTGACAATGCACAAATGGAGCAACATGGAGGGTACAACAACCTGTGACTGTGGCCCACAGATGCAGACAATGCAATCCCTACTGCAGCAACCATCACTGGATAATCCATGCACTACTGCAGTCCTTGCACTTAACACTCCATTAGCACAACGATGCGTATATCAGTGGTGAGCCACCATATAGCATAAATGACCTGTCCCACTTAGGAGGCCTAAACAGCAACCTCTTGTGACCTTGCCCGCCACCCAAGGTTTCCATGAGGTCACCGGAGGTTTTGGTCACTCTCCCTAATGGTCACAAGTGGTTTCCGCATGATCGAGGCTTCATCTAAGTTGCTGTTATTTTTTCATCATGATTAAAACCGGCCTCGACTAAAAATAGGTTGCCGTTTTAAAACTCGATCATTTTTTAGTCGCAGGTCTAGTCGAAGCCGGTTTTCTTCATAGTCGAGGAAGGTTTTCAACATGTGCGTGGGAGGTGGTGGGAGGTTGCAGGTCACCTCAACCTTGATTTTTTTTTTTGGGCGGCAGGCAAGGTCACCAGACGTTGCTGTTCAGGTCTCCTAAGTGGGACAGGCCCTTTAGGACACGAAGGAAGAAAACCTATGGCAACTTGGAATAGTGTGTCTTACCATATTGCATATTTCATTATAAAACCAAAATTAGGACTAATTCCATCATAGAACTGGTAAAATACATTTTGGATTTCTGGCTGATTAATTTTGTGAATCTTTTAACTTCAGATTATTTCTTTGGAACAACATCAAACTTTCTCAGAGGTGGGAGCTAAAATCCTTGATTCTTACCCGACAAGATTTCCAAGGCATCGCTTTCCCAATCCTTTGAGTGGAACCGCGATTCAGGCCCAGTCTTGCTCCTTGGGCAATTGTATTCACTTCTTCACGAAGGCTTCAAAGATTCTGGGTAGATAATAACACAGAAGTCAAGCATTATTAGGTGTCAATACGCAAGGGTGAAGGGTGAAGATTCAAGAATGTTTTGTTGCCTTAAGCCCCTGTCCCACTGTACGAGGTAATTCACGGGTTCTCCCGAGTTTCCCCCTGATTTGAACTCGGAGAATGTCCGTAGTGGGTTCGTAGGAAGTCGTGGATGCCTCCTAGCGGCTCGTAATGCTAACGGTAGGTACTCGGGATATCCATAAACTCGTGAATACTCGTGAATTACCTCGTACAGTGGGACAGGGGGTTTTATGTCGCAAAACCGAATGATGAAATTCTTACATGCCGCTTGCAGCAGCAGCAGCAGCAGCGTAACAGGTTTGTAATAAATAATATATTGAACAAAAAAATGAATACATTCATGTCATAAATTCATATGATAGGGGAAGAGTTAGGCCATTCGGCCCATCAAGTCAACTCCGCCCATCAAACATGGCTGATCAATCTCTCCCTCTCAACCCCTTTCACCTAACCCCTGACACCCGTACTGTTTAATGATTTAGTTTAGATATGTAACATGGAAACAGGACCTTCATTCAGCCCAGCGTCCAATTAACTATTGATCACCCGATCATATGACTATTGATCACCCGATCATATGTTATTGCATATATGTTCCATTTTATCCCACTTTCTCATTTTTTAATTTGGTTTAGTTTAGAGATACAGCGGGGAAACAGAGCCTCCAGCCCACCGGGACCGCACCGACTAGTAATCTCCGCACACTAACACTATCCTACACACGCTAGAGACAATATTTTACATTTACCAAGCCAATTTACAAACCTGCACGTCTTTGGAGAGTGGGAGGAAACCAAAGATCTGGGAGAAACCCCACGCAGGTCACAGTGAGAACGTACAAACTCCACACAGGCAGTGCCCGTAATCGGAATCGAACTACTCTCATCTATTCTATACGCACTAGGGGCAATTAACCTACAAACCCGCACGTCTTTGGGATGTGGGACAAAACCCATAAGGTCAGGGGGGAGAACGTACATACTCCACACAGAGACAGCACCCGAGGTCAGGATCGAACCCGGGTCTCTGGCGCTGTAAATCAGCGGCAATACCAATGTTCCCTTCAAGATTCTCGCCCACCGAGTCCATGCCAACCAGTAATCACCCTGTGCCAACTTCTTCGTTGCCTAGTGCCGGGGCAGCAGGGCAAAGGCAGCAGACGCCAACAGGATCAGCAAACCCATTAGGAAGGCTGTCCCATCCTGTAAGCGGAGCTAGAGTTGGATTCACTGGAGATGGTCTTGGAGGGGAGAATGCTCCTCAAACTGCGGAGCATCCTAAACAATACTGCTCACCCACCTCCATGATGCACTGGTCAACCTGAGGAGCACCTTCAGCAACAGACTGGTTCCACCAAGATGCAGCACAGAACGCCACAGGAGATCAATAGACAATAGACAATAGGTGCAGGAATAGGCAATTTGGCCCTTCGAGCCAGCACCGCCATTCAATGTGAATTCTGAAGGGAGATCCTTCTTCCCTATGGCCATCAAACGGCACACCTCCTCCCCCTTCTGTCATGGGGTAGACTGAGACTGACTCCCCTCCCCACCCCCCAATCTTTGCACATCCCCCAAGCCTCTCCACTCGTCATTTTAATTTCATGTTTCATGTCTTTTGCATTTTCTATGGCTGTTGACAGATCATAGAAATTAGGTGCAGGAGTAGGCCATTTGGATCAGGTTCTATTGTATCATAATGTACCATATCATAACCTCTCCCCCTTTCCAGTTCTCCCGCTAGTCCTAATCTCTCCGACTACATTCTATCTTTGTCCCACCCCCTCTCCTGACATCAGTCTGAAGAAGGCTCTCGACCCGAAACGTCACCCATTCCTTCTCTCCAGAGATGTTGCTGCCTGTCCCGCTGAGTTACTCCCGCAGTTTGTGTCTACGTTCAATATAAACCAGCATCTGCCGTTCTTTCTTACCAGTTTGGTCGGTGGTGGCACTGCAAGATAGCTGCCCTGCCAGCAGCTTGTTCGTTATTTTGACTTTTTTTTAGTATGTCCAAATGTTTGTTTTAGTGTCTCTCGGTGTGTCTTATAAAGGGGTAAAACCGTTTCCGACAGAGGTGACTTTTCCATGTCGCCTCCATCACAGGCTAACACAATGGATTGGAGCGGGCTTTCCCGGAGTCGGTCCCGGAGTTTCAGCAGCGGGTGCAGCATGGACTTTTCCATCGCGGAATGGGGGAACTCTTGCCGGGGGTTGCCAGAGAGGAGTGCTCCGATCACTGGCCCCGCGGGCTGTTACATCCTGAAGCCACGGTCTGCGGAGCTTCGATCCACAGACGCGGCGAGGAATTACCACCCGGAGTGTGGGATCCCTCGCTAGGGATCGCCGGAGAAGAGCTTCAGCCACCGGCCTGTGGCCTATAACATCCTGAAGCTGCGGTCTCCGGTAGGAAGATGTCGATTTGGGACCTCCAAGCCGCGGAGTGCATTCGGCCATCCCGAAGTTGGAGTTTGGATCATCCCGATGAGTGGGCCTGTACATCCGGCTGTCCGTAACGGCGACTACGGACGGTTCATAGCCCCGACCACGGATGAACAAGGAGGAGGACTGACTGAACCTTGTTGCCTTCCACCACAGTGAAGAATACTGTGGTGGATGTTTGTGTTAAATCTTATTGTGCATTGTGTGTTCTTTTTAAGTGTATCGCTGCTGGCAAATTCATTTCACTGCACCTTCGGGTACCTGTGATGAATAAAATTGACTTTGACTTTGACCACATTGTATTGTACACGATACACAATAGACAATAGACAACAGGTGCAGGAGTAGGCCATTCAGCCCTACGAGCCAGCACCGTCATTCAATGTGATCATGGCTGATCATCCCCAATCAGTACCCCGTTCCTGCCTTCTCCCCATATCCCCCTGACTCCGCAATTATTAAGAGCCCTATCTAGCTCTCTCTTGAAAGCATCCAGAGAACGTGCCTCCACCACCCTCTGAGGCAGAGAATTCCACAGACTCACCACTCTCTGTGAGGAAAAGTGTTTCCTCGTCTCCGTTCTAAATGGCTTACTCCTTATTCTTAACACGAGCACTATCCTATGCTGACATGGGACAATTTACAATTCTGCTGCGTCAGTTCCCTTTAGATAATTTATACACTTCTGTTAGTTCCCCCCTCAGCCTCCTGGGCTCCTATTTACCATTCATTGAGGTAACAATGAAGTGAGATGCTCCAACAGTGGGGAGGCATGCTGTTAGCTTCAGGCAAAGCACTCATTCAGAATAGACCTATTGTGTTAACTCTATCTTCACCCGTTTGCCTTTTCATCTAATCTCGCTGAAAACCTCATGACTCAAAGATCTGGTCCTTACTTACAACTTAATTATATTTCATTAATTATAGATCACTCATTTTGGAGTTATGGCTCATAAATAAAAGTCTTGCACTTGGTAAAAAACTCCATTCACAAGCTCTCACCACAAGAGCACTTCAAAATGTTTTCCTCCTTCCCACAGTTTCTGTCCACAAATACATTCTCATGACAATCCCCATAGTTTCTAACGCAGACTACTTATATTCCGATCTTATAGCTGTGCAAATAGTCACGAGAGGAATGGATCGGGTAGATGCACAGAGTCATTTGCCCACAGTAGGGGAATCGAGGACCAGAGGACACAGGTTTAAGGTGAAGGGGAAAAGATTTACTGATAGGAATCTGAAGGGTAACCTTTTCACACAAAGGGTGGTGGGTGTGTGGAACGAGCTGCTGGAGGAGGTAGTTGAGGCAGGGACATTAGACAGATAAAGAGGGCGGTTTTCACACAGAGGGTTGAGAGTCTGTGGAATTCTCTGCCTCAGAGGGCGGTGGAGGCCGGTTCTCTAGATGCTTTAAGAGAGAGCTAGATAGGGCTCTTGAAGATAGTGGAGTCAGGGGATATGGGGAGAAGGCAGGAACAGGGTACTGATTGGGGATGATCAGCCATGATCACATTGAATGGCGGGGCTGGCTCGAAAGAGCCGAATGGCCTCCTCCTGAACCTGTTTGTCTATTGTCTATTGTCTAATTAGGCTATTCGGCCCATCAGGTCTACTACGCCATGGCTGATCTATCTCTCCCTCCTAACCCCATTCTCCTGCCTTCTCCCCATAGCCCCTGACACCTGTGCTGATCAAACAATCTATCTATCTCTGCCTTAAAAATATCCATTGACTTGGCCTCCACAGCCGTCTGTGGCAATGAAATCCACAGATTCACCACCCTCTGAGTGAAGAAATTCCTCCTCCTCTCCTTCCTGATGGTATGTCCTCTAATTCTGAGGCTGCGACCTCTTGTCCTTGACTCTCCCACGAGTGGAGACGTCCCACTCTATCCTGGCCCCTATTTGGAGTATTATGTTCACTTTTGGACCCCCTGCTGTGGGAAGGATGTTTTTAAGCTGGGAGAGAGTGCAGAGAAGATGTACAAGGATGTGTAGGGGGGGACTGCAGATGCTGGTTTAAACCGAGGGATAGGCACAAAAAGCTGCAGTAACACTCAGCGGGGTCAGGCAGCGTCTCTGGAGGAAATGGATGGGGTGACGTTCCTGGTCGAGACCCTTCTTCAAACTGAGAGTCAGGGGGAAGGGAATCCAGAGATATAGATGGTGATGTAGAGAGATAGAGAACAAATAAATGAAAGATATCCAAAGTAGACAATAGACAAGAGGGTGCAGGAGTAGGCCATTCGGCCCTTCGAGCCAGCACCGCCATTCAATGTGATCATGGCTGATCATCCACAATCTGTACTCCATTCCAGGCCTTCTCCCCATATC
This sequence comes from Leucoraja erinaceus, assembly GCF_028641065.1. Lineage (NCBI taxonomy): Eukaryota > Metazoa > Chordata > Chondrichthyes > Rajiformes > Rajidae > Leucoraja > Leucoraja erinaceus. The sequence goes on from NW_026575478.1 coordinate 45,388, forward strand.
CCCTGACTCCGTTATTTTTAAGAGCCCTATCTAGCTCTCTCTTGAAAGCATCCAGAGAACCTGCCTCCACCGCCCTCTGAGGCAGAGAATTCCACACTCACCACTCTTTGTGAGAAAAAGTGTTTCCTCGTCTCCGTCTAAATGGCTTACCGCTTATTCTTAAACTGTGGCCCCTGGTTCTGGACTCCCCCAACATCAGGACAATGTTTTCCTGCCTCTAGCGTGTCCAAACCCTTAACAACCTTATATGTTGCAATGAGATACCCTATCATTCTTCTAAACTCCAGAGTATACAAACCCAGCTGCTCCATTCTCTCAACATATGACAGTCCCGCCATCCCGGGAATTAACCTTGTAAACCTACGCTGCAATCCCTCAATAGCAAGAATGTCCTTCCTCAAATTAGGGGACCAAACTGCACACAATACTCCAGGTGTGGTCTCACTGGGGGGCTCTGTACGAATGCAGAATTTTGCTCTGATATTCGATTTATCTGGTTATAAGGCCAACAATCTGCCTTCCGTTTTTTTGTTACCAAAGTGGATAACCCTCACTTGTGATCACCATTACACTGCAGCTGCATGCATCTGCCCACTTCCGTATACGTAAAGCGTAACGATGATCGGAAAAGTTGACGCCCGCACAATGGGCCAGGTGGTTGGCTGTAGCCCAGCGGTGATAACAGGGTTACACAGACTATGATCTCACACGAAGTGGAAACTAGGCACACTACCGAAACCACGGGGCCACAGTTTAAGTAAGGGGTTAGCATTTAGAAAGTAGACGAGGAACACTTTTTCACACCGAGGGTTGTGAGCCTTGGACTTCTTTGCCTCCGCGGGCGGTGGAGGCAGGTTCTTGGATGCTTTCAAGACGAGAGTAGATAGGGCTCGTAAAAAGCGGAGTCAGGGGATATGGAGATGGAGAGAAGGCAGGAAGGGGTACTGATGTGGATGATCAGCCATGATCAATTGATGGCGGTGCTGGCCCCTCAAGGTACGATGGGCCTA